>NW_027656292.1:0-113539 GCF_964235325.1 Thermobia domestica | reverse complement strand
ATGGTGATGTGTAGAACATTTAGTTAGCATATTTGGTTGAGATTTGGAAAAAATATACAGGGTGATGCAAAATTCAGCTTTGTAGTACAGAAAGTATAAATTGGTTTTCAAAATGTGAAGAAAATGCATATATTAACGAATGCCCTGTATGTACTTCTGAATGGCACAGTAACATATTCCTCTTTTATCATTCGTTAACCACAGTATGGTGTGTCAAAGCCACATATAATGGAATCGAATCTGTTTTATTTTGAAAAAACTAAAAAAGAGAAACAAACGTTATAAGAGGAATTTTAACGTTTCTTCAATAGCAAAGGACCCTTATCGCAACAGGACAAAGTGGAGGGGTTTCCTCTTCAATTTTAGCTTTATTTCGTCAAAATATGTAAATAACTTTGGGAGATATGGCGAATAGTATGTAGTATATAGTAACAATGGATAACTATATAATATATATATAGAATGAATGACATATGCTATATTGTTGAATAGTTGCCTAACAACATATATACCAAATAGGGGAGTTTTTTACAAAAAATTGAAGAAATTAGTGGTTGAAGCCATACATTTTCCAGTTACAACGAGTGTCACGTGGTCTCATCAGCCGTGAGAGGGTTAACTATTTCTTCTAAAGCAACCGGTACTACGTTCATTTTTAGTGCAGTTTGTAGTAATTTGTGCATTAGTTTCCCATGGTGATGTGTAGAACATTTAGTTAGCATATTTCGTTGAGATTTGGAAAAAATATACAGGGTGATGCAAAATTCAGCTTTGTAGTACAGAAAGTATAAATTGGTTTTCAAAATGTGAAGAAAGTGCATATATTAACGAATGCCCTGTATGTACTTCTGAATGGCACAGTAACATATTCCTCTTTTATCATTCGTTAACAATAGTATGGTGTGTCAAAGCCACATATAATGGAATCGAATCTGTTTTATTTGAAAAACTAAAAAAGAGAAACAACGTTATAAGAAAAATTTTAACGTTTATTCAAGGGCAAAGGACACGTATCGCAACAGGACAAAATATAGGGGTTTCCTCTTCAATTTTAGCTTTATTTCGTCAAAATATGTAAATAACTTTGGGAGATATGGCGAATAGTATGTAGTATATAGTAACAATGGATAACTATATAATATATATATAGAATGACATATGCTATATTGTTGAATAGTTGCCTAACAACATATATACCAAATAGGGGAGTTTTTTACTAAAAATTGAAGAAATTAGTGGTTGAAGCCATATATTTTCCAGTTACAACGAGTGTCACGTGGTCTCATCAGCCGTGAGAGGGTTAACTATTTCTTCTAAAGCAACCGGTACTACGTTCATTTTTTAGTGCAGTTTGTAGTAATTTGTGCATTAGTTTCCCATGGTGATGTGTAGAACATTTAGTTAGCATATTTGGTTGAGATTTGGAAAAAATATACAGGGTGATGCAAAATTCAGCTTTGTAGTACAGAAAGTATAAATTGGTTTTCAAAATGTGAAGAAAGTGCATATATTAACGAATGCCCTGTATGTACTTCTGAATGGCACAGTAACATATTCCTCTTTTATCATTCGTTAACAATAGTATGGTGTGTCAAAGCCACATATAATGGAATCGAATCTGTTTTATTTTGAAAAAACTAAAAAACAGAAACAAACCTTATAAGAGAAATTTTAACGTTTCTTCAAGGGCAAAGGACCCTAATCGCAGCAGGAAAAAATGGAGAGGTTTCCTCTTCAATTTTAGCTTTATTTCGTCAAAATATGTAAATAAGTTTGGGAGATATGGCGAATAGTATGTAGTATATAGTAACAATGATTAACAATATAATATATATGTAGAATGACATATGCTATATTGTTGAATAGTTGCCTAACAAAATATATATACCAAATAGGAAAGTTTTTTAAAAAATTGAAGAAATTAGTGGTTGAAGCCATACATTTTCCAGTTACAACGAGAGTCACGTGGTCTCATCAGCCGTGAGAGGGTTAACTATTTCTTCTAAAGCAACCGGTACTACGTTCATTTTTTAGTGCAGTTTGTAGTAATTTGTGCATTAGTTTCCCATGGTGATGTGTAGAACATTTAGTTAGCATATTTGGTTGAGATTTGGAAAAAATATACAGGGTGATGCAAAATTCAGCTTTGTAGTACAGAAAGTATAAATTGGTTTTCAAAATGTGAAGAAAATGCATATATTAACGAATGCCCTGTATGTACTTCTGAATGGCACAGTAACATATTCCTCTTTTATCATTCGTTAACCACAGTATGGTGTGTCAAAGCCACATATAATGGAATCGAATCTGTTTTATTTTGAAAAAACTAAAAAACAGAAACAAACGTTATAAGAGGAATTTTAACGTTTCTTCAATAGCAAAGGACCCTTATCGCAACAGGACAAAGTGGGGGGTTTCCTCTTCAATTTTAGCTTTATTTCGTCAAAATATGTAAATAAGTTTGGGAGATATGGCGAATAGTATGTAGTATATAGTAACAATGATTAATAATACAATATATATGTAGAATGACATATGCTATATTGTTGAATAGTTGCCTAACAACATATATATACCAAATAGGAAAGTTTTTCAAAAATTGAAGAAATTACTGGTTGAAGCCATACATTTTCCAGTTGAAACGAGTGTCACGTGGTCTCATCAGCCGTGAGAGTGTTAACTATTTCTTCCAAAGAAACAGGTACTACGTTCATTTTTTAGTGCAATTTGTAGTAACTTGTGCATTTATTTTCCCATGATGATGTGTAGAACATTTAGTTAGCATATTTGGTTGAGATTTGGAAAAAATATACAGGGTGATGCAAATTCAGCTTTGTAGTAAAGAAAGTTTAACTTGGTTTTCAAAATGTGAAGAAATTGCATATATTAACGAATGCCCTGTATGTACTTCTGAATGGCACAGTAACATATTCCTCTTTTATCATTCGTTAAACATAGTATGGTGTGTCAAAGCCACATATAATGGAATCGAATCTGTTTTATTTTGAAAAAACTAAAAAAGAGAAACAAACGTTATAAAAGGAATTTTAACGTTTCTAAAAGAGCAAAGGACCCTTATCGCAACAGGACAAAGTGGAGGGGTTTCCTCTTCAATTTTAGCTTTATTTCGTCAAAATATGTAAATAAGTTTGGGAGATATGGCGAATAGTATGTAGTATATAGTAACAATGATTAACAATATAATATATATGTAGAATGACATATGCTATATTGTTGAATAGTTGCCTGACAAAATATATATACCAAATAGGAAAGTTTTTTAAAAAATTGAAGAAATTAGTGGTTGAAGCCATACATTTTCCAGTTACAACGAGAGTCACGTGGTCTCATCAGCCGTGAGAGGGTTAACTATTTCTTCTAAAGCAACCGGTACTACGTTCATTTTTTAGTGCAGTTTGTAGTAATTTGTGCATTAGTTTCCATGGTGATGTGTAGAACATTTAGTTAGCATATTTGGTTGAGATTTGGAAAAAATATACAGGGTGATGCAAAATTCAGCTTTGTAGTACAGAAAGTATAAATTGGTTTTCAAAATGTGAAGAAAATGCATATATTAACGAATGCCCTGTATTTACTTCTGAATGGCACAGTAACATATTCCTCTTTTATCATTCGTTAACCACAGTATGGTGTGTCAAAGCCACATATAATGGAATCGAATCTGTTTTATTTTGAAAAAACTAAAAAAGAGAAACAAACGTTTTAAGAAGAATTTTAACGTTTCTTCAAGGGCAAAGGACCCTTATCGCAAAAGGACAAAATGGAGAGGTTTCCTCTTCAATTTTAGCTTTATTTCGTCAAAATATGTAAATAAGTTTGGGAGATATGGCGAATAGTATGTAGTATATAGTAACAATGATTAACAATATAATATATATGTAGAATGGCATATGCTATATTGTTGAATAGTTGCCTAACAACATATATATACCAAATAGGAAAGTTTTTAAAAAAATTGAAGAAATTAGTGGTTGAAGCCATACATTTTCCAGTTACAACGAGTGTCACGTGGTCTCATCAGCCGTGAGAGGGTTAACTATTTCTTCTAAAGCAACCGGTACTACGTTCATTTTTTAGTGCAGTTTGTAGTAATTTGTGCATTAGTTTCCCATCATGATGTGTAGAACATTTAGTTAGCATATTTGGTTGAGATTTGGAAAAAAATGTACAGGGTGATGCAAAATTCAGCTTTGTAGTACAGAAAGTATAAATTGGTTTTCAAAATGTGAAGAAAGTGCATATATTAACGAATGCCCTGTATGTACTTCTGAATGGCACAGTAACATATTCCTCTTTTATCATTCGTTAACAATAGTATGGTGTGTCAAAGCCACATATAATGGAATCGAATCTGTTTTATTTTGAAAAAACTAAAAAACAGAAACAAACGTTATAAGAGAAATTTTAACGTTTATTCAAGGGCAAAGGACACTTATCGCAACAGGACAAAATATAGGGGTTTCCTCTTCAATTTTAGCTTTATTTCGTCAAAATATGTAAATAACTTTGGGAGATATGGCGAATAGTATGTAGTATATAGTAACAATGGATAACTATATAATATATATATAGAATGACATATGCTATATTGTTGAATAGTTGCCTAACAACATATATACCAAATAGGGGAGTTTTTTACAAAAAAATGAAGAAATTAGTGGTTGAAGCCATATATTTTCCAGTTACAACGAGTGTCACGTGGTCTCATCAGCCGTGAGAGGGTTAACTATTTCTTCTAAAGAAACAGGTACTACGTTCATTTTTTAGTGCAATTTGTAGTAATTTGTGCATTTATTTTCCCACGATGATGTGTAGAAAATTTAGTTAGCATATTTGGTTGAGATTTGGAAAAAATATACAGGGTGATGCAAAATTCAGCTTAGTAGTACAGAAAGTATAAATTGGTTTTCAAAATGTGAAGAAAATGCATATATTAACGAATGCCCTGTATGTACTTCTGAATGGCACAGAAACATGTTCCTCTTTTATCATTCGTTAACCACAGTATGGTGTGTCAAAGCCAAATATAATGGAATCGAATCTGTTTTATTTTGAAAAAACTAAAAAAGAGAAACAAACGTTATAAGAAGAATTTTAACGTTTCTTCAAGGGCAAAGGACCCTTATCGCAAAAGGACAAAATGGAGAGCTTTCCTCTTCAATTTTAGCTTTCTTTCGTCAAAATATGTAAATAAGTTTGGGAGATATGGCGAATAGTATGTAGTATATAGTAACAATGATTAACAATATAATATATATGTAGAATGACATATGCTATATTGTTGAATAGTTGCCTAACAAAATATATATACCAAATAGGAAAGTTTTTTAAAAAATTGAAGAAATTAGTGGTTGAAGCCATACATTTTCCAGTTACAACGAGAGTCACGTGGTCTCATCAGCCGTGAGAGGGTTAACTATTTCTTCTAAAGCAACCGGTACTACGTTCATTTTTTAGTGCAGTTTGTAGTAATTTGTGCATTAGTTTCCCATGGTGATGTGTAGAACATTTAGTTAGCATATTTGGTTGAGATTTGGAAAAAATATACAGGGTGATGCAAAATTCAGCTTTGTAGTACAGAAAGTATAAATTGGTTTTCAAAATGTGAAGAAAATGCATATATTAACGAATGCCCTGTATTTACTTCTGAATGGCACAGTAACATATTCCTCTTTTATCATTCGTTAACCACAGTATGGTGTGTCAAAGCCACATATAATGGAATCGAATCTGTTTTATTTTGAAAAAACTAAAAAAGAGAAACAAACGTTTTAAGAAGAATTTTAACGTTTCTTCAAGGGCAAAGGACCCTTATCGCAAAAGGACAAAATGGAGGGGTTTCCTCTTCAATTTTAGCTTTATTTCGTCAAAATATGTAAATAAGTTTGGGAGATATGGCGAATAGTATGTAGTATATAGTAACAATGATTAACAATATAATATATATGTAGAATGACATATGCTATATTGTTGAATAGTTGCCTAACAAAATATATATACCAAATAGGAAAGTTTTTTAAAAAATTGAAGAAATTAGTGGTTGAAGCCATACATTTTCCAGTTACAACGAGAGTCACGTGGTCTCATCAGCCGTGAGAGGGTTAACTATTTCTTCTAAAGCAACCGGTACTACGTTCATTTTTTAGTGCAGTTTGTAGTAATTTGTGCATTAGTTTCCCATGGTGATGTGTAGAACATTTAGTTAGCATATTTGGTTGAGATTTGGAAAAAATATACAGGGTGATGCAAAATTCAGCTTTGTAGTACAGAAAGTATAAATTGGTTTTCAAAATGTGAAGAAAGTGCATATATTAACGAATGCCCTGTATGTACTTCTGAATGGCACAGTAACATATTCCTCTTTTATCATTCGTTAACCACAGTATGGTGTGTCAAAGCCACATATAATGGAATCGAATCTGTTTTATTTTGAAAAAACTAAAAAACAGAAACAAACCTTATAAGAGAAATTTTAACGTTTCTTCAAGGGCAAAGGACACTTATCGCAACAGGACAAAATGGAGGGGTTTCCTCTTCAATTTTAGCTTTCTTTCGTCAAAATATGTAAATAACTTTGGGAGATATGCGAATAGTATGTAGTATATAGTAACAATGGATAACTATATAATATATATATAGAATGACATATGCTATATTGTTGAATAGTTGCCTAACAACATATATACCAAACAGGGGAGTTTTTTACAAAAAATTGAAGAAATTAGTGGTTGAAGCCATATATTTTCCAGTTACAACGAGTGTCACGTGGTCTCATCAGCCGTGAGAGGGTTAAATATTTCTTCTAAAGAAACAGGTACTACGTTCATTTTTTAGTGCAATTTGTAGTAATTTGTGCATTTATTTTCCCATGATGATGTGTAGAACATTTAGTTAGCATATTTGGTTGAGATTTGGAAAAAATATACAGGGTGATGCAAAATACAGCTTTGTAGTACAGAAAGTATAAATTGGTTTTCAAAATGTGAAGAAAGTGCATATATTAACGAATGCCCTGTATGTACTTCTGAATGGCACAGTAACATATTCCTTTTTTATCATTCGTTAACCACAGTATGGTGTGTCAAAGCCACATATAATGGAATCGAATCTGTTTTATTTTGAAAAAACTAAAAAAGAGAAACAAACGTTATAAAAGGAACTTAAACGTTTCTAAAAGGGCAAAGGACCCTTATCGCAACAGGACAAAGTGGAGGGGTTTCCTCTTCAATTTTAGCTTTATTTCGTCAAAATATGTAAATAAGTTTGAGAGATATGGCGAATAGTATGTAGTATATAGTAACAATGATTAATAATATAATATATATGTAGAATGACATATGCTATATTGTTGAATAGTTGCCTAACAACATATATATACCAAATAGGAAAGTTTTTTTAAAAAATGAAGAAATTAGTGGTTGAAGCCATACATTTTCCAGTTACAACGAGTGTCACGTGGTCTCATCAGCCATGAGAGGGTTAACTATTTCTTCTAAAGAAACAGGTACTACGTTCATTTTTTAGTGCAGTTTGTAGTAATTTGTGCATTAGTTTCCCATGCTGATGTGTAGAACATTTAGTTAGCATATTTGGTTGAGATTTGTAAAAAATATACAGGGTGATGCAAAATTCAGCTTTGTAGTAAAGAAAGTTTAACTTGGTTTTCAAAATGTGAAGAAATTGCATATATTAACGAATGCCCTGTATGTACTTCTGAATGGCACAGTAACATATTCCTCTTTTATCATTCGTTAAACATAGTATGGTGTGTCAAAGCCACATATAATGGAATCGAATCTGTTTTATTTTGAAAAAACTAAAAAAGAGAAACAAACGTTATAAGAGGAATTTTAACGTTTCTTCAAGGCCAAAGGACACTTATCGCAACAGGACAAAATGGAGATGTTTCCTCCTCAATTTTAGCTTTATTTCGTCAAAATATGTAAATAAGTTTGGGAGATATGGCGAATAGTATGTAGTATATAGTAACAATGGATAACAAAATAATATATATGTAGAATGACATATGCTATATTGTTGAATAGTTGCCTAACAACATATATGTACCAAATAGGAGCGTTTTTTAAAAAAAAAAATTGAAGAAATTAGTGGTTGAAGCCATACATTTTGCAGTTAGAACTTGTGTCACGTGGTCTCATCAGCCGTGAGAGGGTTAACTATTTCTTCTAAAGCAACAGGTACTACGTTCATTTTTAGTGCAATTTGTAGTAATTTGTGCATTTATTTTCCCATGATGATGTGTAGAACATTTAGTTAGCATATTTGGTTGAGATTTGGAAAAAAATATACAGGGTGAAGCAAAATTCAGCTTTGTAGTACAGAAAGTATAAATTGGTTTTCAAAATGTGAAGAAAGTGCATATATTAACGAATGCCCTGTATGTACTTCTGAATGGTACAGTAACATATTCCTCTTTTATCATTCGCTAACCACAGTATGGTGTGTCAAAGCCACATATAATGGAATCGAATCTTTTTTATTTTGAAAAAACTAAAAAAGAGAAACAAACATTAGAAGAGGAATTTTAACGTTTCTTCAAGGGCAAAGGACACTTATCGCAACAGGACAAAATGGAGGGGTTTCCTCTTCAATTTGAGCCTTATTTCGTCAAAATATGTAAATAAGTTTGGGAGATATGGCGAATAGTATGTAGTATATAGTAACAATGGATAACAATATAATATATATGTAGAATGACATATGCTATATTGTTGAATAGTTGCCTAACAACATATATATACCAAATAGGAAAGTTTCTAAAAAAATTGAAGAAATTAGTGGTTGAAGCCATACATTTTCCAGTTACAACGAGTGTCACGTGGTCCCATCAGCCGTGAGAGGGTTAACTATTTCTTCTAAAGCAACAGGTACTACGTTCATTTTTTAGTGCAATTTGTAGTAATTTGTGCATTTATTTTTTCATGATGATGTGTAGAACATTTAGTTAGCATATTTGGTTGAGATTTGGAAAAAAATATACAGGGTGATGCAAAATTCAGCTTTGTAGTACAGAAAGTATAAATTGGTTTTCAAAATGTGAAGAAAGTGCATATATTAACGAATGCCCTGTATGTACTTCTGAATGGTACAGTAACATATTCCTCTTTTATCATTCGTTAACCACAGTATGGTGTGTCAAAGCCACATATAATGGAATCGAATCTTTTTTATTTTGAAAAAACTAAAAAGAGAAAAAAACGTTAGAAGAGGAATTTTAACGTTTCTTCAAGGGCAAAGGCCCTTGTCGCAACAGGAAAAAATGGAGGTGTATCCTCTTCAATTTGAGCTTTATTTCGTGAAAATATGTAAGTAATTTTGGGAGATATGGCGAATAGTATGTAGTATATAGTAACAATGGATAACAATATAATATATATGTAGAATGACATATGCTATATTGTTGAATAGTTGCCTAACAACATATATATACCAAATAGGAAAGTTTCTAAAAAAATTGAAGAAATTAGTGGTTGAAGCCATACATTTTCCAGTTACAACGAGTGTCACGTGGTCTCATCAGCCGTGAGAGGGTTAACTATTTCTTCTAAAGCAACAGGTACTACGTTCATTTTTTAGTGCAGTTTGTAGTAATATGTGCATTTATTTTCCCATCATGATGTTTAGAACATTTAGTTAGCATATTTGGTTGAGATTTGGAAAAAATATACAGGGTGATGCAAAATTCAGATTTGTAGTACAGAAACTATAAATTGGTTTTCAAAATGTGAAGAAAGTGCATATATTAACGAATGCCCTGTATGTACTTCTGAATGGCACAGTAACATATCCCTCTTTTATCATTCGTTAACCACAGTATGGTGTGTCAAAGCCACATATAATGGAATCGAATCTGTTTTATTTTGAAAAAACTAAAAAACAGAAACAAACGTTATAAGAGAAATTTTAACGTTTCTTCAAGGGCAAAGGAGACCTATCGCAAAAGGACAAAATGGAGGGATTTCCTCTTCAATTTTAGCTTTATTTCGTCAAAATATGAAAATAACTTTGGGAGATATGGCGAATAGTATGTAGTATATAGTAACAATGATTAACAAAATAATATATATGTAGAATGACATATGCTATATTGTTGAATAGTTGCCTCACAACATATATATACCAAATAGGAAAGTTTTTTAAAAAATGAAGAAATTAGTGGTTGAAGCCATACATTTTCGAGTTACAACGAGTGTCACGTGGTCTCATCAGCCGTGAGAGGGTTAACTATTTCTTCTAAAGCAACAGGTACTACGTTCATTTTTTCGTGCAGTTTGTAGTAATTTGTGCATTAGTTTCCCATGATGATGTGTAGAACATTTAGTTAGCATATTTGGTTGAGATTTGTAAAAAATATACAGGGTGATGCAAAATTCAGCTTTGTAGTACAGAAAGTTTAACTTGGTTTTCAAAATGTGAAGAAAGTGCATATATTAACGAATGCCCTGTATGTACTTCTGAATGGCACAGTAACATATTCCTCTTTTATCATTCGTTAACCACAGTATGGTGTGTCAAAGCCACATATAATGGAATCGAATCTGTTTTATTTTGAAAAAACTAAAAAACAGAAACAAAAGTTATAAGAGGAATTTTAACGTTTCTTCAAGGGCAAAGGACACTTATCGCAACAGGACAAAATATAGGGGTTTCCTCTTCAATTTTAGCTTTATTTCGTCAAAATATGTAAATAACTTTGGGAGATATGGCGAATAGTATGTAGTATATAGTAACAATGGATAACTATATAATATATATATAGAATGACATATGCTATATTGTTGAATAGTTGCCTAACAACATATATACCAAATAGGGGAGTTTTTTACAAAAAAATGAAGAAATTAGTGGTTGAAGCCATATATTTTCCAGTTACAACGAGTGTCACGTGGTCTCATCAGCCGTGAGAGGGTTAACTATTTCTTCTAAAGAACAGGTACTACGTTCATTTTTTAGTGCAATTTGTAGTAATTTGTGCATTTATTTTCCCACGATGATGTGTAGAAAATTTAGTTAGCATATTTGGTTGAGATTTGGAAAAAATATACAGGGTGATGCAAAATTCAGCTTTGTAGTACAGAAAGTATAAATTGGTTTTCAAAATGTGAAGAAAATGCATATATTAACGAATGCCCTGTATGTACTTCTGAATGGCACAGTAACATATTCCTCTTTTATCATTCGTTAACCACAGTATGGTGTGTCAAAGCCAAATATAATGGAATCGAATCTGTTTTATTTTGAAAAAACTAAAAAAGAGAAACAAACGTTATAAGAAGAATTTTAACGTTTCTTCAAGGGCAAAGGACCCTTATCGCAAAAGGACAAAATGGAGAGGTTTCCTCTTCAATTTTAGCTTTATTTCGTCAAAATATGTAAATAAGTTTGGGAGATATGGCGAATAGTATGTAGTATATAGTAACAATGATTAACAATATAATATATATGTAGAATGACATATGCTATATTGTTGAATAGTTGCCTAACAAAATATATATACCAAATAGGAAAGTTTTTTAAAAAATTGAAGAAATTAGTGGTTGAAGCCATACATTTTCCAGTTACAACGAGAGTCACGTGGTCTCATCAGCCGTGAGAGGGTTAACTATTTCTTCTAAAGCAACCGGTACTACGTTCATTTTTTAGTGCAGTTTGTAGTAATTTGTGCATTAGTTTCCCATGGTGATGTGTAGAACATTTAGTTAGCATATTTGGTTGAGATTTGGAAAAAATATACAGGGTGATGCAAAATTCAGCTTTGTAGTACAGAAAGTATAAATTGGTTTTCAAAATGTGAAGAAAATGCATATATTAACGAATGCCCTGTATTTACTTCTGAATGGCACAGTAACATATTCCTCTTTTATCATTCGTTAACCACAGTATGGTGTGTCAAAGCCACATATAATGGAATCGAATCTGTTTTATTTTGAAAAAACTAAAAAAGAGAAACAAACGTTTTAAGAAGAATTTTAACGTTTCTTCAAGGGCAAAGGACCCTTATCGCAAAAGGACAAAATGGAGATGTTTCCTCTTCAATTTTAGCTTTATTTCGTCAAAATATGTAAATAAGTTTGGGAGATATGGCGAATAGTATGTAGTATATAGTAACAATGATTAATAATATATATGTAGAATGACATATGCTATATTGTTGAATAGTTGCCTAACAACATATATATACCAAATAGGAAAGTTTTTTTTAAAAAATGAAGAAATTAGTGGTTGAAGCCATACATTTTCCAGTTACAACGAATGTCACGTGGTCTCATCAGCCATGAGAGGGTTAACTATTTCTTCTAAAGCAACAGGTACTACGTTCATTTTTTAGTGCAGTTTGTAGTAATTTGTGCATTAGTTTCCCATGCTGATGTGTAGAACATTTAGTTAGCATATTTGGTTGAGATTTGTAAAAAATATACAGGGTGATGCAAAATTCAGCTTTGTAGTAAAGAAAGTTTAACTTGGTTTTCAAAATGTGAAGAAATTGCATATATTAACGAATGCCCTGTATGTACTTCTGAATGGCACAGTAACATATTCCTCTTTTATCATTCGTTAAACATAGTATGGTGTGTCAAAGCCACATATAATGGAATCGAATCTGTTTTATTTTGAAAAAACTAAAAAAGAGAAACAAACGTTATAAAAGGAATTTTAACGTTTCTAAAAGAGCAAAGGACCCTTATCGCAACAGGACAAAGTGGAGGGGTTTCCTCTTCAATTTTAGCTTTATTTCGTCAAAATATGTAAATAAGTTTGGGAGATATGGCGAATAGTATGTAGTATATAGTAACAATGATTAACAATATAATATATATGTAGAATGACATATGCTATATTGTTGAATAATTGCCTAACAATATATATACCAAATAGGGGAGTTTTTTAAAAAAATTGAAGAACTTAGTGGTTGAAGCCATACATTTTCCAGTTACAACGAGTGTCACGTGGTCTCATCAGCCGTGAGAGGGTTAACTATTTCTTCTAAAGCAACCGGTACTACGTTCATTTTTTAGTGCAGTTTGTAGTAATTTGTGCATTAGTTTCCCATGGGTGATGTGTAGAACATTTAGTTAGCATATTTGGTTGAGATTTGGAAAAAATATACAGGGTGATGCAAAATACAGCTTTGTAGTACAGAAAGTATAAATTGGTTTTCAAAATGTGAAGAAAGTGCATATATTAACGAATGCCCTGTATGTACTTCTGAATGGCACAGTAACATATTCCTCTTTTTATCATTCGTTAACCACAGTATGGTGTGTCAAAGCCACATATAATGGAATCGAATCTGTTTTATTTTGAAAAAACTAAAAAACAGAAACAAACCTTATAAGAGAAATTTTAACGTTTCTTCAAGGGCAAAGGACACTTATCGCAACAGGACAAAATGGAGGGGTTTCCTCTTCAATTTTAGCTTTCTTTCGTCAAAATATGTAAATAACTTTGGGAGATATGGCGAATAGTATGTAGTATATAGTAACAATGGATAACTATATAATATATATATAGAATGACATATGCTATATTGTTGAATAATTGCCTAACAACATATATACCAAATAGGGGAGTTTTTTACAAAAAATTGAAGAACTTAGTGGTTGAAGCCATATATTTTCCAGTTACAACGAGTGTCACGTGGTCTCATCAGCCGTGAGAGGGTTAACTATTTCTTCTAAAGAAACAGGTACTACGTTCATTTTTTAGTGCAGTTTGTAGTAATTTGTGCATTAGTTTCCCATGATGATGTGTAGAACATTTAGTTAGCATATTTGGTTGAGATTTGGAAAAAATATACAGGGTGATGCAAAATACAGCTTTGTAGTACAGAAAGTATAAATTGGTTTTCAAAATGTGAAGAAAGTGCATATATTAACGAATGCCCTGTATGTACTTCTGAATGGCACAGTAACATATTCCTTTTTTATCATTCGTTAACCACAGTATGGTGTGTCAAAGCCACATATAATGGAATCGAATCTGTTTTATTTTGAAAAAACTAAAAAAGAGAAACAAACGTTATAAAAGGAACTTAAACGTTTCTAAAAGGGCAAAGGACCCTTATCGCAACAGGACAAAGTGGAGGGGTTTCCTCTTCAATTTTAGCTTTATTTCGTCAAAATATGTAAATAAGTTTGAGAGATATGGCGAATAGTATGTAGTATATAGTAACAATGATTAATAATATAATATATATGTAGAATGACATATGCTATATTGTTGAATAGTTGCCTAACAACATATATATACCAAATAGGAAAGTTTTTTTAAAAAATGAAGAAATTAGTGGTTGAAGCCATACATTTTCCAGTTACAACGAGTGTCACGTGGTCTCATCAGCCATGAGAGGGTTAACTATTTCTTCTAAAGAAACAGGTACTACGTTCATTTTTTAGTGCAGTTTGTAGTAATTTGTGCATTAGTTTCCCATGCTGATGTGTAGAACATTTAGTTAGCATATTTGGTTGAGATTTGTAAAAAATATACAGGGTGATGCAAAATTCAGCTTTGTAGTAAAGAAAGTTTAACTTGGTTTTCAAAATGTGAAGAAATTGCATATATTAACGAATGCCCTGTATGTACTTCTGAATTGCACAGTAACATATTCCTCTTTTATCATTCGTTAAACATAGTATGGTGTGTCAAAGCCACATATAATGGAATCGAATCTGTTTTATTTTGAAAAAACTAAAAAAGAGAAACAAAGGTTATAAAAGGAATTTTAACGTTTCTAAAACAGCAAAGGACCCTTATCGCAACAGGACAAAGTGGAGGGGTTTCCTCTTCAATTTTAGCTTTATTTCGTCAAAATATGTAAATAAGTTTGGGAGATATGGCGAATAGTATGTAGTATATAGTAACAATGATTAACAATATAATATATATGTAGAATGACATATGCTATATTGTTGAATAGTTGCCTAACAAAATATATATACCAAATAGGAAAGTTTTTTAAAAAATTGAAGAAATTAGTGGTTGAAGCCATACATTTTCCAGTTACAACGAGAGTCACGTGGTCTCATCAGCCGTGAGAGGGTTAACTATTTCTTCTAAAGCAACCGGTACTACGTTCATTTTTTAGTGCAGTTTGTAGTAATTTGTGCATTAGTTTCCCATGGTGATGTGTAGAACATTTAGTTAGCATATTTGGTTGAGATTTGTAAAAAATATACAGGGTGATGCAAAATTCAGCTTTGTAGTAAAGAAAGTTTAACTTGGTTTTCAAAATGTGAAGAAATTGCATATATTAACGAATGCCCTGTATGTACTTCTGAATGGCACAGTAACATATTCCTCTTTTATCATTCGTTAAACATAGTATGGTGTGTCAAAGCCACATATAATGGAATCGAATCTGTTTTATTTTGAAAAAACTAAAAAAGAGAAACAAACGTTATAAGAGGAATTTTAACGTTTCTTCAAGGCCAAAGGACACTTATCGCAACAGGACAAAATGGAGATGTTTCCTCCTCAATTTTAGCTTTATTTCGTCAAAATATGTAAATAAGTTTGGGAGATATGGCGAATAGTATGTAGTATATAGTAACAATGGATAACAAAATAATATATATGTAGAATGACATATGCTATATTGTTGAATAGTTGCCTAACAACATATATGTACCAAATAGGAGCGTTTTTTAAAAAAAAAATTGAAGAAATTAGTGGTTGAAGCCATACATTTTGCAGTTAGAACTTGTGTCACGTGGTCTCATCAGCCGTGAGAGGGTTAACTATTTCTTCTAAAGCAACAGGTACTACGTTCATTTTTAGTGCAATTTGTAGTAATTTGTGCATTTATTTTCCCATGATGATGTGTAGAACATTTAGTTAGCATATTTGGTTGAGATTTGGAAAAAAATGTACAGGGTGATGCAAAATTCAGCTTTGTAGTACAGAAAGTATAAATTGGTTTTCAAAATGTGAAGAAAGTGCATATATTAACGAATGCCCTGTATGTACTTCTGAATGGTACAGTAACATATTCCTCTTTTATCATTCGCTAACCACAGTATGGTGTGTCAAAGCCACATATAATGGAATCGAATCTTTTTTATTTTGAAAAAACTAAAAAAGAGAAACAAACATTAGAAGAGGAATTTTAATGTTTCTTCAAGGGCAAAGGACACTTATCGCAACAGGACAAAATGGAGGGGTTTCCTCTTCAATTTGAGCCTTATTTCGTCAAAATATGTAAATAAGTTTGGGAGATATGGCGAATAGTATGTAGTATATAGTAACAATGGATAACAATATAATATATATGTAGAATGACATATGCTATATTGTTGAATAGTTGCCTAACAACATATATATACCAAATAGGAAAGTTTCTAAAAAAATTGAAGAAATTAGTGGTTGAAGCCATACATTTTCCAGTTACAACGAGTGTCACGTGGTCCCATCAGCCGTGAGAGGGTTAACTATTTCTTCTAAAGCAACAGGTACTACGTTCATTTTTTAGTGCAATTTGTAGTAATTTGTGCATTTATTTTTTCATGATGATGTGTAGAACATTTAGTTAGCATATTTGGTTGAGATTTGGAAAAAAATATACAGGGTGATGCAAAATTCAGCTTTGTAGTACAGAAAGTTTAACTTGGTTTTCAAAATGTGAAGAAAGTGCATATATTAACGAATGCCCTGTATGTACTTCTGAATGGTACAGTAACATATTCCTCTTTTATCATTCGTTAACCACAGTATGGTGTGTCAAAGCCACATATAATGGAATCGAATCTTTTTTATTTTGAAAAAACTAAAAAGAGAAAAAAACGTTAGAAGAGGAATTTTAACGTTTCTTCAAGGGCAAAGGCACTTGTCGCAACAGGACAAAATGGAGGTGTATCCTCTTCAATTTGAGCTTTATTTCGTGAAAATATGTAAGTAATTTTGGGAGATATGGCGAATAGTATGTAGTATATAGTAACAATGGATAACAATATAATATATATGTAGAATGACATATGCTATATTTTTGAATAGTTGCCTCACAACATATATATACCAAATAGGAAAGTTTTTTTAAAAAAATGAAGAAATTAGTGGTTGAAGCCATACATTTTCCAGTTACAACGAGTGTCACGTGGTCTCATCAGCCGTGAGAGGGTTAACTATTTCTTCTAAAGCAACAGGTACTACGTTCATTTTTTTGTGCAGTTTGTAGTAATATGTGCTTTTATTTTCCCATCATGATGTGTAGAACATTTAGTTAGCATATTTGGTTGTGATTTGGAAAAAATATAAAGGGTGATGCAAAATTCAGCTTTGTAGTACAGAAAGTATAAATTGGTTTTCAAAATGTGAAGAAAGTGAATATATTAACGAATGCCCTGTATGTACTTCTGAATGGCACAGTAACATATTCCTCTTTTATCATTCGTTAACCACAGTATGGTGTGTCAAAGCCACATATAATGGAATCGAATCTGTTTTATTTTGAAAAAACTAAAAAACAGAAACAAACGTTATAAGAGAAATTTTAACGTTTCTTCAAGGGCAAAGGAGACTTATCGCAAAAGGACAAATGGAGGGATTTCCTCTTCAATTTTAGCTTTATTTCGTCAAAATATGTAAATAACTTTGGGAGATATGGCGAATAGTATGTAGTATATAGTAACAATGATTAACAAAATAATATATATGTAGAATGACATATGCTATATTGTTGAATAGTTGCCTAACAACATATATATACCAAATAGGAAAGTTTCTAAAAAAATTGACGAAATTAGTGGTTGAAGCCATACATTTTCCAGTTACAACGAGTGTCACGTGGTCTCATCAGCCGTGAGAGGGTTAACTATTTCTTCTAAAGCAACAGGTACTACGTTCATTTTTTAGTGCAGTTTGTAGTAATATGTGCATTTATTTTCCCATCATGATGTGTAGAACATTTAGTTAGCATATTTGGTTGAGATTTGGAAAAAATATACAGGGTGATGCAAAATTCAGATTTGTAGTACAGAAACTATAAATTGGTTTTCAAAATGTGAAGAAAGTGCATATATTAACGAATGCCCTGTATGTACTTCTGAATGGCACAGTAACATATCCCTCTTTTATCATTCGTTAACCACAGTATGGTGTGTCAAAGCCACATATAATGGAATCGAATCTGTTTTATTTTGAAAAAACTAAAAAACAGAAACAAACGTTATAAGAGAAATTTTAACGTTTCTTCAAGGGAAAAGGAGACCTATCGCAAAAGGACAAAATGGAGGGATTTCCTCTTCAATTTTAGCTTTATTTCGTCAAAATATGAAAATAACTTTGGGAGATATGGCGAATAGTATGTAGTATATAGTAACAATGATTAACAAAATAATATATATGTAGAATGACATATGCTATATTGTTGAATAGTTGCCTCACAACATATATATACCAAATAG
Organism: Thermobia domestica; assembly: GCF_964235325.1. Taxonomy (NCBI): domain Eukaryota; kingdom Metazoa; phylum Arthropoda; class Insecta; order Zygentoma; family Lepismatidae; genus Thermobia; species Thermobia domestica. The sequence continues at coordinate 95,099 of NW_027656292.1, read as the reverse complement.
GAAAGTTTTTTAAAAAAATGAAGAAATTAGTGGTTGAAGCCATACATTTTCGAGTTACAACGAGTGTCACGTGGTCTCATCAGCCGTGAGAGGGTTAACTATTTCTTCTAAAGCAACAGGTACTACGTTCATTTTTTCGTGCAGTTTGTAGTAATTTGTGCATTAGTTTCCCATGATGATGTGTAGAACATTTAGTTAGCATATTTGGTTGAGATTTGTAAAAAATATACAGGGTGATGCAAAATTCAGCTTTGTAGTACAGAAAGTTTAACTTGGTTTTCAAAATGTGAAGAAAGTGCATATATTAACGAATGCCCTGTATGTACTTCTGAATGGCACAGTAACATATTCCTCTTTTATCATTCGTTAACCACAGTATGGTGTGTCAAAGCCACATATAATGGAATCGAATCTGTTTTATTTTGAAAAAACTAAAAAACAGAAACAAAAGTTATAAGAGGAATTTTAACGTTTCTTCAAGGGCAAAGGACACTTATCGCAACAGGACAAAATGGAGGGGTTTCCTCTTCAATTTTAGCTTTCTTTCGTCAAAATATGTAAATAACTTTGGGAGATATGGCGAATAGTATGTAGTATATAGTAACAATGGATAACAATATAATATATATGCAGAATGACATATGCTATATTGTTGAATAGTTGCCTAACAACATATATTTACCAAATAGGAGAGTTTTTTTTAAAAAAATTGAAGAAATTAGTGGTTGAAGCCATACATTTTGCAGTTAGAACTTGTGTCACGTGGTCTCATCAGCCGTGAGAGGGTTAACTATTTCTTCTAAAGCAACAGGTACTACGTTCATTTTTTAGTGCAATTTGTAGTAATTTGTGCATTTATTTTTTCATGATGATGTGTAGAACATTTAGTTAGCATATTTGGTTGAGATTTGGAAAAAAATATACAGGGTGATGCAAAATTCAGCTTTTTAGTACAGAAAGTATAAATTGGTTTTCAAAATGTGAAGAAAGTGCATATATTAACGAATGCCCTGTATGTACTTCTGAATGGTACAGTAACATATTCCTCTTTTATCATTCGTTAACCACAGTATGGTGTGTCAAAGCCACATATAATGGAATCGAATCTTTTTTATTTTGAAAAAACTAAAAAGAGAAACAAACGTTAGAAGAGGAATTTTAACGTTTCTTCAAGGGCAAAGGACCCTTGTCGCAACAGGACAAAATGGAGGTGTATCCTCTTCAATTTGAGCTTTATTTCGTGAAAATATGTAAGTAATTTTGGGAGATATGGCGAATAGTATGTAGTATATAGTAACAATGGATAACAATATAATATATATGTAGAATGACATATGCTATATTTTTGAATAGTTGCCTCACAACATATATATACCAAATAGGAAAGTTTTTTAAAAAAATGAAGAAATTAGTGGTTGAAGCCATACATTTTCCAGTTACAACGAGTGTCACGTGGTCTCATCAGCCGTGAGAGGGTTAACTATTTCTTCTAAAGCAACAGGTACTACGTTCATTTTTTTGTGCAGTTTGTAGTAATATGTGCTTTTATTTTCCCATCATGATGTGTAGAACATTTAGTTAGCATATTTGGTTGTGATTTGGAAAAAATATAAAGGGTGATGCAAAATTCAGCTTTGTAGTACAGAAAGTATAAATTGGTTTTCAAAATGTGAAGAAAGTGAATATATTAACGAATGCCCTGTATGTACTTCTGAATGGCACAGTAACATATTCCTCTTTTATCATTCGTTAACCACAGTATGGTGTGTCAAAGCCACATATAATGGAATCGAATCTGTTTTATTTTGAAAAAACTAAAAAACAGAAACAAACGTTATAAGAGAAATTTTAACGTTTCTTCAAGGGCAAAGGAGACTTATCGCAAAAGGACAAATGGAGGGATTTCCTCTTCAATTTTAGCTTTATTTCGTCAAAATATGTAAATAACTTTGGGAGATATGGCGAATAGTATGTAGTATATAGTAACAATGATTAACAAAATAATATATATGTAGAATGACATATGCTATATTGTTGAATAGTTGCCTAACAACATATATATACCAAATAGGAAAGTTTCTAAAAAAATTGAAGAAATTAGTGGTTGAAGCCATACATTTTCCAGTTACAACGAGTGTCACGTGGTCTCATCAGCCGTGAGAGGGTTAACTATTTCTTCTAAAGCAACAGGTACTACGTTCATTTTTTAGTGCAGTTTGTAGTAATATGTGCATTTATTTTCCCATCATGATGTGTAGAACATTTAGTTAGCATATTTGGTTGAGATTTGGAAAAAATATACAGGGTGATGCAAAATTCAGATTTGTAGTACAGAAAGTATAAATTGGTTTTCAAAATGTGAAGAAATTGCATATATTAACGAATGCCCTGTATGTACTTCTGAATGGCACAGTAACATATTCCTCTTTTATCATTCGTTAACCACAGTATGGTGTGTCAAAGCCACATATAATGGAATCGAATCTGTTTTATTTTGAAAAAACTAAAAAACAGAAACAAACGTTATAAGAGAAATTTTAACGTTTCTTCAAGGGCAAAGGAGACCTATCGCAAAAGGAGAAAATGGAGGGATTTCTTCTTCAATTTTAGCTTTATTTCGTCAAAATATGAAAATAACTTTGGGAGATATGGCGAATAGTATGTAGTATATAGTAACAATGATTAACAAAATAATATATATGTAGAATGACATATGCTATATTGTTGAATAGTTGTCTCACAACATATTTATACCAAATAGGAAAGTTTTTTAAAAAATGAAGAAATTAGTGGTTGAAGCCATACATTTTCCAGTTACAACGAGTGTCACGTGGTCTCATCAGCCGTGAGAGGGTTAACTATTTCTTCTAAAGCAACAGGTACTACGTTCATTTTTTCGTGCAGTTTGTAGTAATTTGTGCATTAGTTTCCCATGATGATGTGTAGAACATTTAGTTAGCATATTTGGTTGAGATTTGTAAAAAATATACAGGGTGATGCAAAATTCAGCTTTGTAGTACAGAAAGTTTAACTTGGTTTTCAAAATGTGAAGAAAGTGCATATATTAACGAATGCCCTGTATGTACTTCTGAATGGCACAGTAACATATTCCTCTTTTATCATTCGTTAACCACAGTATGGTGTGTCAAAGCCACATATAATGGAATCGAATCTGTTTTATTTTGAAAAAACTAAAAAACAGAAACAAAAGTTATAAGAGGAATTTTAACGTTTCTTCAAGGGAAAAGGAGACCTATCGCAAAAGGACAAAATGGAGGGATTTCCTCTTCAATTTTAGCTTTATTTCGTCAAAATATGAAAATAACTTTGGGAGATATGGCGAATAGTATGTAGTATATAGTAACAATGATTAACAAAATAATATATATGTAGAATGACATATGCTATATTGTTGAATAGTTGCCTCACAACATATATATACCAAATAGGAAAGTTTTTTAAAAAAATGAAGAAATTAGTGGTTGAAGCCATACATTTTCGAGTTACAACGAGTGTCACGTGGTCTCATCAGCCGTGAGAGGGTTAACTATTTCTTCTAAAGCAACAGGTACTACGTTCATTTTTTCGTGCAGTTTGTAGTAATTTGTGCATTAGTTTCCCATGATGATGTGTAGAACATTTAGTTAGCATATTTGGTTGAGATTTGTAAAAAATATACAGGGTGATGCAAAATTCAGCTTTGTAGTACAGAAAGTTTAACTTGGTTTTCAAAATGTGAAGAAAGTGCATATATTAACGAATGCCCTGTATGTACTTCTGAATGGCACAGTAACATATTCCTCTTTTATCATTCGTTAACCACAGTATGGTGTGTCAAAGCCACATATAATGGAATCGAATCTGTTTTATTTTGAAAAAACTAAAAAACAGAAACAAAAGTTATAAGAGGAATTTTAACGTTTCTTCAAGGGCAAAGGACACTTATCGCAACAGGACAAAATGGAGGGGTTTCCTCTTCAATTTTAGCTTTCTTTCGTCAAAATATGTAAATAACTTTGGGAGATATGGCGAATAGTATGTAGTATATAGTAACAATGGATAACAATATAATATATATGCAGAATGACATATGCTATATTGTTGAATAGTTGCCTAACAACATATATTTACCAAATAGGAGAGTTTTTTTAAAAAAATTGAAGAAATTAGTGGTTGAAGCCATACATTTTGCAGTTAGAACTTGTGTCACGTGGTCTCATCAGCCGTGAGAGGGTTAACTATTTCTTCTAAAGCAACAGGTACTACGTTCATTTTTTAGTGCAATTTGTAGTAATTTGTGCATTTATTTTTTCATGATGATGTGTAGAACATTTAGTTAGCATATTTGGTTGAGATTTGGAAAAAAATATACAGGGTGATGCAAAATTCAGCTTTTTAGTACAGAAAGTATAAATTGGTTTTCAAAATGTGAAGAAAGTGCATATATTAACGAATGCCCTGTATGTACTTCTGAATGGTACAGTAACATATTCCTCTTTTATCATTCGTTAACCACAGTATGGTGTGTCAAAGCCACATATAATGGAATCGAATCTTTTTTATTTTGAAAAAACTAAAAAGAGAAACAAACGTTAGAAGAGGAATTTTAACGTTTCTTCAAGGGCAAAGGACCCTTGTCGCAACAGGACAAAATGGAGGTGTATCCTCTTCAATTTTAGCTTTCTTTCGTGAAAATATGTAAGTAATTTTGGGAGATATGGCGAATAGTATGTAGTATATAGTAACAATGGATAACAATATAATATATATGTAGAATGACATATGCTATATTTTTGAATAGTTGCCTCACAACATATATATACCAAATAGGAAAGTTTTTTAAAAAAATGAAGAAATTAGTGGTTGAAGCCATACATTTTCCAGTTACAACGAGTGTCACGTGGTCTCATCAGCCGTGAGAGGGTTAACTATTTCTTCTAAAGCAACAGGTACTACGTTCATTTTTTTGTGCAGTTTGTAGTAATATGTGCTTTTATTTTCCCATCATGATGTGTAGAACATTTAGTTAGCATATTTGGTTGTGATTTGGAAAAAATATAAAGGGTGATGCAAAATTCAGCTTTGTAGTACAGAAAGTATAAATTGGTTTTCAAAATGTGAAGAAAGTGAATATATTAACGAATGCCCTGTATGTACTTCTGAATGGCACAGTAACATATTCCTCTTTTATCATTCGTTAACCACAGTATGGTGTGTCAAAGCCACATATAATGGAATCGAATCTGTTTTATTTTGAAAAAACTAAAAAACAGAAACAAACGTTATAAGAGAAATTTTAACGTTTCTTCAAGGGCAAAGGAGACCTATCGCAAAAGGAGAAAATGGAGGGATTTCTTCTTCAATTTTAGCTTTATTTCGTCAAAATATGAAAATAACTTTGGGAGATATGGCGAATAGTATGTAGTATATAGTAACAATGATTAACAAAATAATATATATGTAGAATGACATATGCTATATTGTTGAATAGTTGTCTCACAACATATTTATACCAAATAGGAAAGTTTTTTAAAAAATGAAGAAATTAGTGGTTGAAGCCATACATTTTCCAGTTACAACGAGTGTCACGTGGTCTCATCAGCCGTGAGAGGGTTAACTATTTCTTCTAAAGCAACAGGTACTACGTTCATTTTTTCGTGCAGTTTGTAGTAATTTGTGCATTAGTTTCCCATGATGATGTGTAGAACATTTAGTTAGCATATTTGGTTGAGATTTGTAAAAAATATACAGGGTGATGCAAAATTCAGCTTTGTAGTACAGAAAGTTTAACTTGGTTTTCAAAATGTGAAGAAAGTGCATATATTAACGAATGCCCTGTATGTACTTCTGAATGGCACAGTAACATATTCCTCTTTTATCATTCGTTAACCACAGTATGGTGTGTCAAAGCCACATATAATGGAATCGAATCTGTTTTATTTTGAAAAAACTAAAAAACAGAAACAAAAGTTATAAGAGGAATTTTAACGTTTCTTCAAGGGAAAAGGAGACCTATCGCAAAAGGACAAAATGGAGGGATTTCCTCTTCAATTTTAGCTTTATTTCGTCAAAATATGAAAATAACTTTGGGAGATATGGCGAATAGTATGTAGTATATAGTAACAATGATTAACAAAATAATATATATGTAGAATGACATATGCTATATTGTTGAATAGTTGCCTCACAACATATATATACCAAATAGGAAAGTTTTTTAAAAAAATGAAGAAATTAGTGGTTGAAGCCATACATTTTCGAGTTACAACGAGTGTCACGTGGTCTCATCAGCCGTGAGAGGGTTAACTATTTCTTCTAAAGCAACAGGTACTACGTTCATTTTTTCGTGCAGTTTGTAGTAATTTGTGCATTAGTTTCCCATGATGATGTGTAGAACATTTAGTTAGCATATTTGGTTGAGATTTGTAAAAAATATACAGGGTGATGCAAAATTCAGCTTTGTAGTACAGAAAGTTTAACTTGGTTTTCAAAATGTGAAGAAAGTGCATATATTAACGAATGCCCTGTATGTACTTCTGAATGGCACAGTAACATATTCCTCTTTTATCATTCGTTAACCACAGTATGGTGTGTCAAAGCCACATATAATGGAATCGAATCTGTTTTATTTTGAAAAAACTAAAAAACAGAAACAAAAGTTATAAGAGGAATTTTAACGTTTCTTCAAGGGCAAAGGACACTTATCGCAACAGGACAAAATGGAGGGGTTTCCTCTTCAATTTTAGCTTTCTTTCGTCAAAATATGTAAATAACTTTGGGAGATATGGCGAATAGTATGTAGTATATAGTAACAATGGATAACAATATAATATATATGCAGAATGACATATGCTATATTGTTGAATAGTTGCCTAACAACATATATTTACCAATAGGAGAGTTTTTTTTAAAAAAATTGAAGAAATTAGTGGTTGAAGCCATACATTTTGCAGTTAGAACTTGTGTCACGTGGTCTCATCAGCCGTGAGAGGGTTAACTATTTCTTCTAAAGCAACAGGTACTACGTTCATTTTTTAGTGCAATTTGTAGTAATTTGTGCATTTATTTTTTCATGATGATGTGTAGAACATTTAGTTAGCATATTTGGTTGAGATTTGGAAAAAAATATACAGGGTGATGCAAAATTCAGCTTTTTAGTACAGAAAGTATAAATTGGTTTTCAAAATGTGAAGAAAGTGCATATATTAACGAATGCCCTGTATGTACTTCTGAATGGTACAGTAACATATTCCTCTTTTATCATTCGTTAACCACAGTATGGTGTGTCAAAGCCACATATAATGGAATCGAATCTTTTTATTTTGAAAAAACTAAAAAGAGAAACAAACGTTAGAAGAGGAATTTTAACGTTTCTTCAAGGGCAAAGGACCCTTGTCGCAACAGGACAAAATGGAGGTGTATCCTCTTCAATTTTAGCTTTCTTTCGTGAAAATATGTAAGTAATTTTGGGAGATATGGCGAATAGTATGTAGTATATAGTAACAATGGATAACAATATAATATATATGTAGAATGACATATGCTATATTTTTGAATAGTTGCCTCACAACATATATATACCAAATAGGAAAGTTTTTTAAAAAAATGAAGAAATTAGTGGTTGAAGCCATACATTTTCCAGTTACAACGAGTGTCACGTGGTCTCATCAGCCGTGAGAGGGTTAACTATTTCTTCTAAAGCAACAGGTACTACGTTCATTTTTTTGTGCAGTTTGTAGTAATATGTGCTTTTATTTTCCCATCATGATGTGTAGAACATTTAGTTAGCATATTTGGTTGTGATTTGGAAAAAATATAAAGGGTGATGCAAAATTCAGCTTTGTAGTACAGAAAGTATAAATTGGTTTTCAAAATGTGAAGAAAGTGAATATATTAACGAATGCCCTGTATGTACTTCTGAATGGCACAGTAACATATTCCTCTTTTATCATTCGTTAACCACAGTATGGTGTGTCAAAGCCACATATAATGGAATCGAATCTGTTTTATTTTGAAAAACTAAAAAACAGAAACAAACGTTATAAGAGAAATTTTAACGTTTCTTCAAGGGCAAAGGAGACTTATCGCAAAAGGACAAATGGAGGGATTTCCTCTTCAATTTTAGCTTTATTTCGTCAAAATATGTAAATAACTTTGGGAGATATGGCGAATAGTATGTAGTATATAGTAACAATGATTAACAAAATAATATATATGTAGAATGACATATGCTATATTGTTGAATAGTTGCCTAACAACATATATATACCAAATAGGAAAGTTTCTAAAAAAATTGAAGAAATTAGTGGTTGAAGCCATACATTTTCCAGTTACAACGAGTGTCACGTGGTCTCATCAGCCGTGAGAGGGTTAACTATTTCTTCTAAAGCAACAGGTACTACGTTCATTTTTTAGTGCAGTTTGTAGTAATATGTGCATTTATTTTCCCATCATGATGTGTAGAACATTTAGTTAGCATATTTGGTTGAGATTTGGAAAAAATATACAGGGTGATGCAAAATTCAGATTTGTAGTACAGAAAGTATAAATTGGTTTTCAAAATGTGAAGAAATTGCATATATTAACGAATGCCCTGTATGTACTTCTGAATGGCACAGTAACATATTCCTCTTTTATCATTCGTTAACCACAGTATGGTGTGTCAAAGCCACATATAATGGAATCGAATCTGTTTTATTTTGAAAAAACTAAAAAACAGAAACAAACGTTATAAGAGAAATTTTAACGTTTCTTCAAGGGCAAAGGAGACCTATCGCAAAAGGAGAAAATGGAGGGATTTCTTCTTCAATTTTAGCTTTATTTCGTCAAAATATGAAAATAACTTTGGGAGATATGGCGAATAGTATGTAGTATATAGTGACAATGATTAACAAAATAATATATATGTAGAATGACATATGCTATATTGTTGAATAGTTGTCTCACAACATATTTATACCAAATAGGAAAGTTTTTTAAAAAATGAAGAAATTAGTGGTTGAAGCCATACATTTTCCAGTTACAACGAGTGTCACGTGGTCTCATCAGCCGTGAGAGGGTTAACTATTTCTTCTAAAGCAACAGGTACTACGTTCATTTTTTCGTGCAGTTTGTAGTAATTTGTGCATTAGTTTCCCATGATGATGTGTAGAACATTTAGTTAGCATATTTGGTTGAGATTTGTAAAAAATATACAGGGTGATGCAAAATTCAGCTTTGTAGTACAGAAAGTTTAACTTGGTTTTCAAAATGTGAAGAAAGTGCATATATTAACGAATGCCCTGTATGTACTTCTGAATGGCACAGTAACATATTCCTCTTTTATCATTCGTTAACCACAGTATGGTGTGTCAAAGCCACATATAATGGAATCGAATCTGTTTTATTTTGAAAAAACTAAAAAACAGAAACAAACGTTATAAGAGGAATTATAACGTTTCTTCAAGGGCAAAGGACACTTATAGCAACAGTACAAAATGGAGGGGTTTCCTCTTCAATTTTAGCTTTATTTCGTCAAAATATGTAAATAACTTTGGGAGATATGGCGAATAGTATGTAGTATAAAGTAACAATGGATAACAATATAATATATGTAGAATGACATATGCTATATTGTTGAATAGTTGCCTAACAACATATATGTACCAAATAGGAGAGTTTTTTTAAAAAATTGAAGAAATTAGTGGTTGAAGCCATACATTTTCCAGTTACAACTTGTGTCACGTGGTCTCATCAGCCGTGAGAGGGTTAACTATTTCTTCTAAAGCAACAGGTACTACGTTCATTTTTAGTGCAATTTGTAGTAATTTGTGCATTTATTTTCCCATGATGATGTGTAGAACATTTATTTAGCATATGTGGTTGAGATTTGGAAAAAAATATATATAGCGTGATGCAAAATTCAGCTTTTTAGTACAGAAAGTATAAATTGGTTTTCAAAATGTGAAGAAAGTGCATATATTAACGAATGCCCTGTATGTACTTCTGAATGGTACAGTAACATATTCCTCTTTTATCATTCGCTAACCACAGTATGGTGTGTCAAAGCCACATATAATGGAATCGAATCTTTTTTATTTTGAAAAAACTAAAAAGAGAAACAAACGTTAGAAGAGGAATTTTAACGTTTCTTCAAGGGCAAAGGACCCTTGTCGCAACAGGACAAAATGGAGGTGTATCCTCTTCAATTTGAGCTTTATTTCGTGAAAATATGTAAATAATTTTGGGAGATATGGCGAATAGTATGTAGTATATAGTAACAATGGATAACAATATAATATATATGTAGAATGACATATGCTATATTGTTGAATAGTTGTCTAACAACATATATATACCAAATAGGAAAGTTTTTTTAAAAAATGAAGAAATTAGTGGTTGAAGCCATACATTTTCCAGTTACAACGAGTGTCACATGGTCTCATCAGCCGTGAGAGGGTTAACTATTTCTTCTAAAGCAACAGGTACTACGTTCATTTTTATATGCAGTTTGTAGTAATTTGTGCATTAGTTTCCCATGATGATGTGTAGAACATGTAGTTAGCATATTTGGTTGAGATTTGTAAAAAATATACAGGGTGATGCAAAATTCAGCTTTGTAGTACAGAAAGTTTAACTTGGTTTTCAATACGTGAAGAAAGTGCATATATTAACGAATGCCCTGTATGTACTTCTGAATGGCACAGTAACATATTCCTCTTTTATCATTCGTTAACCAAAGTATGGTGTGTCAAAGCCACATATAATGGAATCGAATCTGTTTTATTTTGAAAAAACTAAAAAAGAGAAACAAACGTTATAAGAGGAATTTTAACGTTTCTTCAAGGCCAAAGGACACTTATCGCAACAGGACAAAATGGAGATGTTTCCTCCTCAATTTTAGCTTTATTTCGTCAAAATATGTAAATAACTTTGGGAGATATGGCGAATAGTACGTAGTATATAGTAACAATGGATAACAAAATAATATATATGTAGAATGACATATGCTATATTGTTGAATAGTTGCCTAACAACATATATGTACCAAATAGGAGCGTTTTTTAAAAAAAAATTGAAGAAATTAGTGGTTGAAGCCATACATTTTGCAGTTAGAACTTGTGTCACGTGGTCTCATCAGCCGTGAGAGGGTTAACTATTTCTTCTAAAGCAACAGGTACTACGTTCATTTTTAGTGCAATTTGTAGTAATTTGTGCATTTATTTTCCCATGATGATGTGTAGAACATTTAGTTAGCATATTTGGTTGAGAGTTGGAAAAAAATATACAGGGTGATGCAAAATTCAGCTTTGTAGTACACAAAGTATAAATTGGTTTTCAAAATGTGAAGAAAGTGCATATATTAACGAATGCCCTGTATGTACTTCTGAATGGTACAGTAACATATTCCTCTTTTATCATTCGCTAACCACAGTATGGTGTGTCAAAGCCACATATAATGGAATCGAATCTTTTTTATTTTGAAAAAACTAAAAAAGAGAAACAAACATTAGAAGAGGAATTTTAACGTTTCTTCAAGGGCAAAGGACACTTTTCCCAACAGGACAAAATGGAGGTGTTTCCTCTTCAATTTGAGCCTTATTTCGTCAAAATATGTAAATAACTTTGGGAGATATGGCGAATAGTATGTAGTATATAGTAACAATGGATAACAATATAATATATATGTAGAATGACATATGCTATATTGTTGAATAGTTGCCTAACAACATATATATACCAAATAGGAAAGTTTCTAAAAAAATTGAAGAAATTAGTGGTTGAAGCCATACATTTTCCAGTTACAACGAGTGTCACGTGGTCCCATCAGCCGTGAGAGGGTTAACTATTTCTTCTAAAGCAACAGGTACTACGTTCATTTTTTAGTGCAATTTGTAGTAATATGTGCATTTATTTTCCCATCATGATGTGTAGAACATTTAGTTAGCATATTTGGTTGAGATTTGGAAAAAATATACAGGGTGATGCAAAATTCAGCTTTGTAGTACAGAAAGTATAAATTGGTTTTCAAAATGTGAAGAAAGTGCCTATATTAACGAATGCCCTGTATGTACTTCTGAATGGCACAGTAACATATTCCTCTTTTATCATTCGTTAACCACAGTATGGTGTGTCAAAGCCACATATAATGGAATCGAATCTGTTTTATTTTGAAAAAACTAAAAAACAGAAACAAACCTTATAAGAGAAATTTTAACGTTTCTTCAAGGGCAAAGGACACTTATCGCAACAGGACAAAATGGATGGGTTTCCTCTTCAATTTTAGCTTTCTTTCGTCAAAATATGTAAATAACTTTGGGAGATATGGCGAATAGTATGTAGTATATAGTAACAATGGATAACTATATAATATATATATATAGAATGACATATGCTATATTGTTGAATAGTTGCCTAACAACATATATACCAAATAGGGGAGTTTTTTTACAAAAAATTGAAGAAATTAGTGGTTGAAGCCATAAATTTTCCAGTTACAACGAGTGTCACGTGGTCTCATCAGCCGTGACAGGGATAACTATTTCTTCTAAAGAAACAGGTACTACGTTCATTTTTTTGTGCAGTTTGTAGTAATATGTGCATTTATTTTCCCATCATGATGTGTAGAACATTTAGTTAGCATATTTGGTTGTGATTTGGAAAAAATATAAAGGGTGATGCAAAATTCAGCTTTGTAGTACAGAAAGTATAAATTGGTTTTCAAAATGTGAAGAAAGTGCATATATTAACGAATGCCCTGTATGTACTTCTGAATGGCACAGTAACATATTCCTCTTTTATCATTCGTTAACCACAGTATGGTGTGTCAAAGCCACATATAATGGAATCGAATCTGTTTTATTTTGAAAAAACTAAAAAACAGAAACAAACGTTATAAGAGAAACTTTAACGTTTCTTCAAGGGCAAAGGAGACCTATCGCAAAAGGAGAAAATGGAGGGATTTCCTCTTCAATTTTAGCTTTATTTCGTCAAAATATGAAAATAACTTTGGGAGATATGGCGAATAGTATGTAGTATATAGTAACAATGATTAACAAAATAATATATATGTAGAATGACATATGCTATATTGTTGAATAGTTGTCTCACAACATTTATATACCAAATAGGAAAGTTTTTTAAAAAATGAAGAAATTAGTGGTTGAAGCCATACATTTTCCAGTTACAACGAGTGTCACGTGGTCTCATCAGCCGTGAGAGGGTTAACTATTTCTTCTAAAGCAACAGGTACTACGTTCATTTTTTCGTGCAGTTTGTAGTAATTTGTGCATTAGTTTCCCATGATGATGTGTAGAACATTTAGTTAGCATATTTGGTTGAGATTTGTAAAAAATATACAGGGTGATGCAAAATTCAGCTTTGTAGTACAGAAAGTTTAACTTGGTTTTCAAAATGTGAAGAAAGTGCATATATTAACGAATGCCCTGTATGTACTTCTGAATGGCACAGTAACATATTCCTCTTTTATCATTCGTTAACCACAGTATGGTGTGTCAAAGCCACATATAATGGAATCGAATCTTTTTTATTTTGAAAAAACTAAAAAGAGAAACAAACGTTAGAAGAGGAATTTTAACGTTTCTTCAAGGGCAAAGGACCCTTGTCGCAACAGGACAAAATGGAGGTGTATCCTCTTCAATTTGAGTTTTATTTCGTGAAAATATGTAAATAATTTTGGGAGATATGGCGAATAGTATGTAGTATATAGTAACAATGGATAACAATATAATATATATGTAGAATGACATATGCTATATTGTTGAATAGTTGCCTAACAACATATATATACCAAATAGGAAAGTTTTTTAAAAAAATGAAGAAATTAGTGGTTGAAGCCATACATTTTCGAGTTACAACGAGTGTCACGTGGTCTCATCAGCCGTGAGAGGGTTAACTATTTCTTCTAAAGCAACAGGTACTACGTTCATTTTTTCGTGCAGTTTGTAGTAATTTGTGCATTAGTTTCCCATGATGATGTGTAGAACATTTAGTTAGCATATTTGGTTGAGATTTGGAAAAAATATACAGGGTGATGCAAAATTCAGCTTTGTAGTACAGAAAGTTTAACTTGGTTTTCAAAATGTGAAGAAAGTGCATATATTAACGAATGCCCTGTATGTACTTCTGAATGGCACAGTAACATATTCCTCTTTTATCATTCGTTAACCAAAGTATGGTGTGTCAAAGCCACATATAATGGAATCGAATCTGTTTTATTTTGAAAAAACTAAAAAAGAGAAACAAACGTTATAAGAAGAATTTTAACGTTTCTTCAAGGCCAAAGGACACTTATCGCAACAGGACAAAATGGAGATGTTTCCTCCTCAATTTTAGCTTTATTTCGTCAAAATATGTAAATAACTTTGGGAGATATGGCGAATAGTATGTAGTATATAGTAACAATGGATAACAATATAATATATATGTAGAATGACATATGCTATATTGTTGAATAGTTGCCTAACAACATATATATACCAAATAGGAAAGTTTCTAAAAAAATTGAAGAAATTAGTGGTTGAAGCCATACATTTTCCAGTTACAACGAGTGTCACGTGGTCCCATCAGCCGTGAGAGGGTTAACTATTTCTTCTAAAGCAACAGGTACTACGTTCATTTTTTAGTGCAATTTGTAGTAATTTGTGCATTTATTTTTTCATGATGATGTGTAGAACATTTAGTTAGCATATTTGGTTGAGATTTGGAAAAAAATATACAGGGTGATGCAAAATTCAGCTTTTTAGTACAGAAAGTATAAATTGGTTTTCAAAATGTGAAGAAAGTGCATATATTAACGAATGCCCTGTATGTACTTCTGAATGGTACAGTAACATATTCCTCTTTTATCATTCGTTAACCACAGTATGGTGTGTCAAAGCCACATATAATGGAATCGAATCTTTTTTATTTTGAAAAAACTAAAAAGAGAAAAAAACGTTAGAAGAGGAATTTTAACGTTTCTTCAAAGGCAAAGGCCCTTGTCGCAACAGGACAAAATGGAGGTGTATCCTCTTCAATTTGAGCTTTATTTCGTGAAAATATGTAAGTAATTTTGGGAGATATGGCGAATAGTATGTAGTATATAGTAACAATGGATAACAATATAATATATATGTAGAATGACATATGCTATATTTTTGAATAGTTGCCTCACAACATATATATACCAAATAGGAAAGTTTTTTAAAAAAATGAAGAAATTAGTGGTTGAAGCCATACATTTTCCAGTTACAACGAGTGTCACGTGGTCTCATCAGCCGTGAGAGGGTTAACTATTTCTTCTAAAGCAACAGGTACTACGTTCATTTTTTTGTGCAGTTTGTAGTAATATGTGCTTTTATTTTCCCATCATGATGTGTAGAACATTTAGTTAGCATATTTGGTTGTGATTTGGAAAAAATATAAAGGGTGATGCAAAATTCAGCTTTGTAGTACAGAAAGTATAAATTGGTTTTCAAAATGTGAAGAAAGTGAATATATTAACGAATGCCCTGTATGTACTTCTGAATGGCACAGTAACATATTCCTCTTTTATCATTCGTTAACCACAGTATGGTGTGTCAAAGCCACATATAATGGAATCGAATCTGTTTTATTTTGAAAAAACTAAAAAACAGAAACAAACGTTATAAGAGAAATTTTAACGTTTCTTCAAGGGCAAAGGAGACTTATCGCAAAAGGACAAATGGAGGGATTTCCTCTTCAATTTTAGCTTTATTTCGTCAAAATATGTAAATAACTTTGGGAGATATGGCGAATAGTATGTAGTATATAGTAACAATGATTAACAAAATAATATATATGTAGAATGACATATGCTATATTGTTGAATAGTTGCCTAACAACATATATATACCAAATAGGAAAGTTTCTAAAAAAATTGAAGAAATTAGTGGTTGAAGCCATACATTTTCCAGTTACAACGAGTGTCACGTGGTCTCATCAGCCGTGAGAGGGTTAACTATTTATTCTAAAGCAACAGGTACTACGTTCATTTTTTAGTGCAGTTTGTAGTAATATGTGCATTTATTTTCCCATCATGATGTGTAGAACATTTAGTTAGCATATTTGGTTGAGATTTGGAAAAAATATACAGGGTGATGCAAAATTCAGATTTGTAGTACAGAAACTATAAATTGGTTTTCAAAATGTGAAGAAAGTTCATATATTAACGAATGCCCTGTATGTACTTCTGAATGGCACAGTAACATATCCCTCTTTTATCATTCGTTAACCACAGTATGGTGTGTCAAAGCCACATATAATGGAATCGAATCTGTTTTATTTTGAAAAAACTAAAAAACAGAAACAAACGTTATAAGAGAAATTTTAACGTTTCTTCAAGGGCAAAGGAGACCTATCGCAAAAGGACAAAATGGAGGGATTTCCTCTTCAATTTTAGCTTTATTTCGTCAAAATATGAAAATAACTTTGGGAGATATGGCGAATAGTATGTAGTATATAGTAACAATGATTAACAAAATAATATATATGTAGAATGACATATGCTATATTGTTGAATAGTTGCCTCACAACATATATATACCAAATAGGAAAGTTTTTTAAAAAAATGAAGAAATTAGTGGTTGAAGCCATACATTTTCGAGTTACAACGAGTGTCACGTGGTCTCATCAGCCGTGAGAGGGTTAACTATTTCTTCTAAAGCAACAGGTACTACGTTCATTTTTTCGTGCAGTTTGTAGTAATTTGTGCATTAGTTTCCCATGATGATGTGTAGAACATTTAGTTAGCATATTTGGTTGAGATTTGGAAAAAATATACAGGGTGATGCAAAATTCAGCTTTGTAGTACAGAAAGTTTAACTTGGTTTTCAAAATGTGAAGAAAGTGCATATATTAACGAATGCCCTGTATGTACTTCTGAATGGCACAGTAACATATTCCTCTTTTATCATTCGTTAACCACAGTATGGTGTGTCAAAGCCACATATAATGGAATCGAATCTGTTTTATTTTGAAAAAACTAAAAAACAGAAACAAAAGTTATAAGAGGAATTTTAACGTTTCTTCAAGGGCAAAGGACACTTATCGCAACAGACAAAATGGAGGGGTTTCCTCTTCAATTTTAGCTTTCTTTCGTCAAAATATGTAAATAACTTTGGGAGATATGGGGAATAGTATGTAGTATATAGTAACAATGGATAACAATATAATATATATGCAGAATGACATATGCTATATTGTTGAATAGTTGCCTAACAACATATATGTACCAAATAGGAGAGTTTTTTTAAAAAAAAAAATTGAAGAAATTAGTGGTTGAAGCCATACATTTTGCAGTTAGAACTTGTGTCACGTGGTCTCATCAGCCGTGAGAGGGTTAACTATTTCTTCTAAAGCAACAGGTACTACGTTCATTTTTTAGTGCAATTTGTAGTAATTTGTGCATTTATTTTTTCATGATGATGTGTAGAACATTTAGTTAGCATATTTGGTTGAGATTTGGAAAAAAATATACAGGGTGATGCAAAATTCAGATTTGTAATACAGAAACTATAAATTGGTTTTCAAAATGTGAAGAAAGTGCATATATTAACGAATGCCCTGTATGTACTTCTGAATGGTACAGTAACATATTCCTCTTTTATCATTCGCTAACCACAGTATGGTGTGTCAAAGCCACATATAATGGAATCGAATCTTTTTTATTTTGAAAAAACTAAAAAAGAGAAACAAACATTAGAAGAGGAATTTTAACGTTTCTTCAAGGGCAAAGGACACTTATCGCAACAGGACAAAATGGAGGTGTTTCCTCTTCAATTTGAGCCTTATTTCGTCAAAATATGTAAATAACTTTGGGAGATATGGCGAATAGTATGTAGTATATAGTAACAATGGATAACAATATAATATATATGTAGAATGACATATGCTATATTGTTGAATAGTTGCCTAACAACATATATATACCAAATAGGAAAGTTTCTAAAAAAATTGAAGAAATTAGTGGTTGAAGCCATATATTTTCCAGTTACAACGAGTGTCACGTGGTCCCATCAGCCGTGAGAGGGTTAACTATTTCTTCTAAAGCAACAGGTACTACGTTCATTTTTTAGTGCAATTTGTAGTAATTTGTGCATTTATTTTTTCATGATGATGTGTAGAACATTTAGTTAGCATATTTGGTTGAGATTTGGAAAAAAATATACAGGGTGATGCAAAATTCAGCTTTTTAGTACAGAAAGTATAAATTGGTTTTCAAAATGTGAAGAAAGTGCATATATTAACGAATGCCCTGTATGTACTTCTGAATGGTACAGTAACATATTCCTCTTTTATCATTCGTTAACCACAGTATGGTGTGTCAAAGCCACATATAATGGAATCGAATCTTTTTTATTTTGAAAAAACTAAAAAGAGAAAAAAACGTTAGAAGAGGAATTTTAACGTTTCTTCAAGGGCAAAGGCCCTTGTCGCAACAGGACAAAATGGAGGTGTATCCTCTTCAATTTGAGCTTTATTTCGTGAAAATATGTAAGTAATTTTGGGAGATATGGCGAATAGTATGTAGTATATAGTAACAATGGATAACAATATAATATATATGTAGAATGACATATGCTATATTTTTGAATAGTTGCCTCACAACATATATATACCAAATAGGAAAGTTTTTTAAAAAAATGAAGAAATTAGTGGTTGAAGCCATACATTTTCCAGTTACAACGAGTGTCACGTGGTCTCATCAGCCGTGAGAGGGTTAACTATTTCTTCTAAAGCAACAGGTACTACGTTCATTTTTTTGTGCAGTTTGTAGTAATATGTGCTTTTATTTTCCCATCATGATGTGTAGAACATTTAGTTAGCATATTTGGTTGTGATTTGGAAAAAATATAAAGGGTGATGCAAAATTCAGCTTTGTAGTACAGAAAGTATAAATTGGTTTTCAAAATGTGAAGAAAGTGAATATATTAACGAATGCCCTGTATGTACTTCTGAATGGCACAGTAACATATTCCTCTTTTATCATTCGTTAACCACAGTATGGTGTGTCAAAGCCACATATAATGGAATCGAATCTGTTTTATTTTGAAAAACTAAAAAACAGAAACAAACGTTATAAGAGAAATTTTAACGTTTCTTCAAGGGCAAAGGAGACTTATCGCAAAAGGACAAATGGAGGGATTTCCTCTTCAATTTTAGCTTTATTTCGTCAAAATATGTAAATAACTTTGGGAGATATGGCGAATAGTATGTAGTATATAGTAACAATGATTAACAAAATAATATATATGTAGAATGACATATGCTATATTGTTGAATAGTTGCCTAACAACATATATATACCAAATAGGAAAGTTTCTAAAAAAATTGAAGAAATTAGTGGTTGAAGCCATACATTTTCCAGTTACAACGAGTGTCACGTGGTCTCATCAGCCGTGAGAGGGTTAACTATTTATTCTAAAGCAACAGGTACTACGTTCATTTTTTAGTGCAGTTTGTAGTAATATGTGCATTTATTTTCCCATCATGATGTGTAGAACATTTAGTTAGCATATTTGGTTGAGATTTGGAAAAAATATACAGGGTGATGCAAAATTCAGATTTGTAGTACAGAAACTATAAATTGGTTTTCAAAATGTGAAGAAAGTGCATATATTAACGAATGCCCTGTATGTACTTCTGAATGGCACAGTAACATATCCCTCTTTTATCATTCGTTAACCACAGTATGGTGTGTCAAAGCCACATATAATGGAATCGAATCTGTTTTATTTTGAAAAAAACTAAAAAACAGAAACAAACGTTATAAGAGAAATTTTAACGTTTCTTCAAGGGCAAAGGAGACCTATCGCAAAAGGACAAAATGGAGGGATTTCCTCTTCAATTTTAGCTTTATTTCGTCAAAATATGAAAATAACTTTGGGAGATATGGCGAATAGTATGTAGTATATAGTAACAATGATTAACAAAATAATATATATGTAGAATGACATATGCTATATTGTTGAATAGTTGCCTCACAACATATATATACCAAATAGGAAAGTTTTTTAAAAAAATGAAGAAATTAGTGGTTGAAGCCATACATTTTCGAGTTACAACGAGTGTCACGTGGTCTCATCAGCCGTGAGAGGGTTAACTATTTCTTCTAAAGCAACAGGTACTACGTTCATTTTTTCGTGCAGTTTGTAGTAATTTGTGCATTAGTTTCCCATGATGATGTGTAGAACATTTAGTTAGCATATTTGGTTGAGATTTGGAAAAAATATACAGGGTGATGCAAAATTCAGCTTTGTAGTACAGAAAGTTTAACTTGGTTTTCAAAATGTGAAGAAAGTGCATATATTAACGAATGCCCTGTATGTACTTCTGAATGGCACAGTAACATATTCCTCTTTTATCATTCGTTAACCACAGTATGGTGTGTCAAAGCCACATATAATGGAATCGAATCTGTTTTATTTTGAAAAAACTAAAAAACAGAAACAAAAGTTATAAGAGGAATTTTAACGTTTCTTCAATTGCAAAGGACACTTATCGCAACAGGACAAAATGGAGGGGTTTCCTCTTCAATTTTAGCTTTCTTTCGTCAAAATATGTAAATAACTTTGGGAGATATGGGGAATAGTATGTAGTATATAGTAACAATGGATAACAATATAATATATATGCAGAATGACATATGCTATATTGTTGAATAGTTGCCTAACAACATATATGTACCAAATAGGAGAGTTTTTTTAAAAAAAAAATTGAAGAAATTAGTGGTTGAAGCCATACATTTTGCAGTTAGAACTTGTGTCACGTGGTCTCATCAGCCGTGAGAGGGTTAACTATTTCTTCTAAAGCAACAGGTACTACGTTCATTTTTTAGTGCAATTTGTAGTAATTTGTGCATTTATTTTTTCATGATGATGTGTAGAACATTTAGTTAGCATATTTGGTTGAGATTTGGAAAAAAATATACAGGGTGATGCAAAATTCAGATTTGTAGTACAGAAACTATAAATTGGTTTTCAAAATGTGAAGAAAGTGCATATATTAACGAATGCCCTGTATGTACTTCTGAATGGTACAGTAACATATTCCTCTTTTATCATTCGCTAACCACAGTATGGTGTGTCAAAGCCACATATAATGGAATCGAATCTTTTTTATTTTGAAAAAACTAAAAAAGAGAAACAAACATTAGAAGAGGAATTTTAAAGTTTCTTCAAGGGCAAAGGACACTTATCGCAACAGGACAAAATGGAGATGTTTCCTCTTCAATTTGAGCCTTATTTCGTCAAAATATGTAAATAACTTTGGGAGATATGGCGAATAGTATGTAGTATATAGTAACAATGGATAACAATATAATATATATGTAGAATGACATATGCTATATTGTTGAATAGTTGCCTAACAACATATATATACCAAATAGGAAAGTTTCTAAAAAAATTGAAGAAATTAGTGGTTGAAGCCATACATTTTCCAGTTACAACGAGTGTCACGTGGTCCCATCAGCCGTGAGAGGGTTAACTATTTCTTCTAAAGCAACAGGTACTACGTTCATTTTTTAGTGCAATTTGTAGTAATATGTGCATTTATTTTCCCATCATGATGTGTAGAACATTTAGTTAGCATATTTGGTTGAGATTTGGAAAAAATATACAGGGTGATGCAAAATTCAGCTTTGTAGTACAGAAAGTATAAATTGGTTTTCAAAATGTGAAGAAAGTGCCTATATTAACGAATGCCCTGTATGTACTTCTGAATGGCACAGTAACATATTCCTCTTTTATCATTCGTTAACCACAGTATGGTGTGTCAAAGCCACATATAATGGAATCGAATCTGTTTTATTTTGAAAAAACTAAAAAACAGAAACAAACCTTATAAGAGAAATTTTAACGTTTCTTCAAGGGCAAAGGACACTTATCGCAACAGGACAAAATGGATGGGTTTCCTCTTCAATTTTAGCTTTCTTTCGTCAAAATATGTAAATAACTTTGGGAGATATGGCGAATAGTATGTAGTATATAGTAACAATGGATAACTATATAATATATATATATAGAATGACATATGCTATATTGTTGAATAGTTGCCTAACAACATATATACCAAATAGGGGAGTTTTTTACAAAAAATTGAAGAAATTAGTGGTTGAAGCCATATATTTTCCAGTTACAACGAGTGTCACGTGGTCTCATCAGCCGTGAGAGGGTTAACTATTTCTTCTAAAGAAACAGGTACTACGTTCATTTTTTTGTGCAGTTTGTAGTAATATGTGCATTTATTTTCCCATCATGATGTGTAGAACATTTAGTTAGCATATTTGGTTGTGATTTGGAAAAAATATAAAGGGTGATGCAAAATTCAGCTTTGTAGTACAGAAAGTATAAATTGGTTTTCAAAATGTGAAGAAAGTGCATATATTAACGAATGCCCTGTATGTACTTCTGAATGGCACAGTAACATATTCCTCTTTTATCATTCGTTAACCACAGTATGGTGTGTCAAAGCCACATATAATGGAATCGAATCTGTTTTATTTTGAAAAAACTAAAAAACAGAAACAAACGTTAGAAGAGAAATTTTAACGTTTCTTGAAGGGCAAAGGAGACCTATCGCAAAAGGACAAAATGGAGGGATTTCCTCTTCAATTTTAGCTTTATTTCGTCAAAATATGAAAATAACTTTGGGAGATATGGCGAATAGTATGTAGTATATAGTAACAATGATTAACAAAATTATATATATGTAGAATGACATATGCTATATTGTTGAATAGTTGTCTCACAACATATATATACCAAATAGGAAAGTTTTTTAAAAAATGAAGAAATTAGTGGTTGAAGCCATACATTTTCCAGTTACAACGAGTGTCACGTGGTCTCATCAGCCGTGAGAGGGTTTACTATTTCTTCTAAAGCAACAGGTACTACGTTCATTTTTTCGTGCAGTTTGTAGTAATTTGTGCATTAGTTTCCCATGATGATGTGTAGAACATTTAGTTAGCATATTTGGTTGAGATTTGTAAAAAATATACATTGTGATGCAAAATTCAGCTTTGTAGTACAGAAAGTTTAACTTGGTTTTCAAAATGTGAAGAAAGTGCATATATTAACGAATGCCCTATATGTACTTCTGAATGGCACAGTAACATATTCCTCTTTTATCATTCGTTAACCACAGTATGGTGTGTCAAAGCCACATATAATGGAATCGAATCTGTTTTATTTTGAAAAAACTAAAAAACAGAAACAAACGTTAGAAGAGAAATTTTAACGTTTCTTGAAGGGCAAAGGAGACCTATCGCAAAAGGAGAAAATGGAGGGATTTCCTCTTCAATTTTAGCTTTATTTCGTCAAAATATGTAAATAACTTTGGGAGATATGGCGAATAGTATGTAGTATAAAGTAACAATGGATAACAATATAATATATATGTAGAATGACATATGCTATATATTGAATAGTTGCCTAACAACATATATGTACCAAATAGGAAAGTTTCTAAAAAAATTGAAGAAATTAGTGGTTGAAGCCATACATTTTCCAGTTACAACTTGTGTCACGTGGTCTCATCAGCCGTGAGAGGGTTAACTATTTCTTCTAAAGCAACAGGTACTACGTTCATTTTTAGTGCAATTTGTAGTAATTTGTGCATTTATTTTCCCATCATGATGTGTAGAACATTTATTTAGCATATGTGGTTGAGATTTGGAAAAAAATATATATAGCGTGATGCAAAATTCAGCTTTTTAGTACAGAAAGTATAAATTGGTTTTCAAAATGTGAAGAAAGTGCATATATTAACGAATGCCCTGTATGTACTTCTGAATGGTACAGTAACATATTCCTCTTTTATCATTCGCTAACCACAGTATGGTGTGTCAAAGCCACATATAATGGAATCGAATCTTTTTTATTTTGAAAAAACTAAAAAGAGAAACAAACGTTAGAAGAGGAATTTTAACGTTTCTTCAAGGGCAAAGGACCCTTGTCGCAACAGGACAAAATGGAGGTGTATCCTCTTCAATTTGAGTTTTATTTCGTGAAAATATGTAAATAATTTTGGGAGATATGGCGAATAGTATGTAGTATATAGTAACAATGGATAACAATATAATATATATGTAGAATGACATATGCTATATTGTTGAATAGTTGTCTAACAACATATATATACCAAATAGGAAAGTTTTTTTAAAAAATGAAGAAATTAGTGGTTGAAGCCATACATTTTCCAGTTACAACGAGTGTCACATGGTCTCATCAGCCGTGAGAGGGTTAACTATTTCTTCTAAAGCAACAGGTACTACGTTCATTTTTTAGTGCAGTTTGTAGTAATTTGTGCATTAGTTTCCCATGATGATGTGTAGAACATGTAGTTAGCATATTTGGTTGAGATTTGGAAAAAATATACAGGGTGATGCAAAATTCAGCTTTGTAGTACAGAAAGTTATCTTGGTTTTCAAAATGTGAAGAAAGTGCATATATTAACGAATGCCCTGTATGTACTTCTGAATGGCACAGTAACATATTCCTCTTTTATCATTCGTTAACCAAAGTATGGTGTGTCAAAGCCACATATAATGGAATCGAATCTGTTTTATTTTGAAAAAACTAAAAAAGAGAAACAAACGTTATAAGAGGAATTTTAACGTTTCTTCAAGGCCAAAGGACACTTATCGCAACAGGACAAAATGGAGATGTTTCCTCCTCAATTTTAGCTTTATTTCGTCAAAATATGTAAATAACTTTGGGAGATATGGCGAATAGTATGTAGTATATAGTAACAATGGATAACAATATAATATATATGTAGAATGACATATGCTATATTGTTGAATAGTTGCCTAACAACATATATATACCAAATAGGAAAGTTTCTAAAAAAATTGAAGAAATTAGTGGTTGAAGCCATACATTTCCAGTTACAACGAGTGTCACGTGGTCCCATCAGCCGTGAGAGGGTTAACTATTTCTTCTAAAGCAACAGGTACTACGTTCATTTTTTAGTGCAATTTGTAGTAATTTGTGCATTTATTTTTTCATGATGATGTGTAGAACATTTAGTTAGCATATTTGGTTGAGATTTGGAAAAAAATATACAGGGTGATGCAAAATTCAGCTTTTTAGTACAGAAAGTATAAATTGGTTTTCAAAATGTGAAGAAAGTGCATATATTAACGAATGCCCTGTATGTACTTCTGAATGGTACAGTAACATATTCCTCTTTTATCATTCGTTAACCACAGTATGGTGTGTCAAAGCCACATATAATGGAATCGAATCTTTTTTATTTTGAAAAAACTAAAAAGAGAAAAAAACGTTAGAAGAGGAATTTTAACGTTTCTTCAAGGGCAAAGGCCCTTGTCGCAACAGGACAAAATGGAGGTGTATCCTCTTCAATTTGAGCTTTATTTCGTGAAAATATGTAAGTAATTTTGGGAGATATGGCGAATAGTATGTAGTATATAGTAACAATGGATAACAATATAATATATATGTAGAATGACATATGCTATATTTTTGAATAGTTGCCTCACAACATATATATACCAAATAGGAAAGTTTTTTAAAAAAATGAAGAAATTAGTGGTTGAAGCCATACATTTTCCAGTTACAACGAGTGTCACGTGGTCTCATCAGCCGTGACAGGGTTAACTATTTCTTCTAAAGCAACAGGTACTACGTTCATTTTTTTGTGCAGTTTGTAGTAATATGTGCTTTTATTTTCCCATCATGATGTGTAGAACATTTAGTTAGCATATTTGGTTGTGATTTGGAAAAAATATAAAGGGTGATGCAAAATTCAGCTTTGTAGTACAGAAAGTATAAATTGGTTTTCAAAATGTGAAGAAAGTGCATATATTAACGAATGCCCTGTATGTACTTCTGAATGGCACAGTAACATATTCCTCTTTTATCATTCGTTAACCACAGTATGGTGTGTCAAAGCCACATATAATGGAATCGAATCTGTTTTATTTTGAAAAAACTAAAAAACAGAAACAAACGTTATAAGAGAAATTTTAACGTTTCTTCAAGGGCAAAGGAGACTTATCGCAAAAGGACAAATGGAGGGATTTCCTCCTCAACTTTAGCTTTATTTCGTCAAAATATGTAAATAACTTTGGGAGATATGGCGAATAGTATGTAGTATATAGTAACAATGATTAACAAAATAATATATATGTAGAATGACATATGCTATATTGTTGAATAGTTGCCTAACAACATATATATACCAAATAGGAAAGTTTCTAAAAAAATTGAAGAAATTAGTGGTTGAAGCCATACATTTTCCAGTTACAACGAGTGTCACGTGGTCTCATCAGCCGTGAGAGGGGTTAACTATTTCTTCTAAAGCAACAGGTACTACGTTCATTTTTTCGTGCAGTTTGTAGTAATTTGTGCATTAGTTTCATGATGAGGTGTAGAACATTTAGTTAGCATATTTGGTTGAGATTTGTAAAAAATATACAGGGTGATGCAAAATTCAGCTTTGTAGTACAGAAAGTTTAACTTGGTTTTCAAAATGTGAAGAAAGTGCATATATTAACGAATGCCCTGTATGTACTTCTGAATGGCACAGTAACATATTCCTCTTTTATCATTCGTTAACCACAGTATGGTGTGTCAAAGCCACATATAAGGAATCGAATCTGTTTTATTTTGAAAAAACTAAAAAACAGAAACAAAAGTTATAAGAGGAATTTTAACGTTTCTTCAAGGGCAAAGGACACTTATCGCAACAGGACAAAATGGAGGGGTTTCCTCTTCAATTTTAGCTTTCTTTCGTCAAAATATGTAAATAACTTTGGGAGATATGGCGAATAGTATGTAGTATATAGTAACAATGGATAACAATATAATATATATGCAGAATGACATATGCTATATTGTTGAATAGTTGCCTAACAACATGTATTTACCAAATAGGAGAGTTTTTTTAAAAAAAATGAAGAAATTAGTAGTTGAAGCCATACATTTTGCAGTTAGAACTTGTGTCACGTGGTCTCATCAGCCGTGAGAGGGTTAACTATTTCTTCTAAAGCAACAGGTACTACGTTCATTTTTTAGTGCAATTTGTAGTAATTTGTGCATTTATTTTTTCATGATGATGTGTAGAACAATTAGTTAGCATATTTGGTTGAGATTTGGAAAAAAATATACAGGGTGATGCAAAATTCAGCTTTTTAGTACAGAAAGTATAAATTGGTTTTCAAAATGTGAAGAAAGTGCATATATTAACGAATGCCCTGTATGAACTTCTGAATGGTACAGTAACATATTCCTCTTTTATCATTCGTTAACCACAGTATGGTGTGTCAAAGCCACATATAATGGAATCGAATCTTTTTTATTTTGAAAAAACTAAAAAGAGAAACAAACGTTATAAGAGGAATTTTAACGTTTCTTCAAGGGCAAAGGACCCTTGTCGCAACAGGACAAAATGGAGGTGTATCCTCTTCAATTTGAGCTTTATTTCGTGAAAATATGTAAGTAATTTTGGGAGATATGGCGAATAGTATGTAGTATATAGTAACAATGGATAACAAAATAATATATATGTAGAATGACATATGCTATATTGTTGAATAGTTGCCTAACAACATATATATACCAAATAGGAAAGTTTCTAAAAAAATTGAAGAAATTAGTGGTTGAAGCCATACATTTTCCAGTTACAACGAGTGTCACGTGGTCTCATCAGCCGTGAGAGGGTTAACTATTTCTTCTAAAGCAACAGGTACTACGTTCATTTTTTAGTGCAGTTTGTAGTAATATGTGCATTTATTTTCCCATCATGATGTGTAGAACATTTAGTTAGCATATTTGGTTGAGATTTGGAAAAAATATACAGGGTGATGCAAAATTCAGATTTGTAGTACAGAAAGTATAAATTGGTTTTCAAAATGTGAAGAAATTGCATATATTAACGAATGCCCTGTATGTACTTCTGAATGGCACAGTAACATATTCCTCTTTTATCATTCGTTAACCACAGTATGGTGTGTCAAAGCCACATATAATGGAATCGAATCTGTTTTATTTTGAAAAAACTAAAAAACAGAAACAAATGTTATAAGAGAAATTTTAACGTTTCTTCAAGGGCAAAGGAGACCTATCGCAAAAGGAGAAAATGGAGGGATTTCCTCTTCAATTTTAGCTTTATTTCGTCAAAATATGAAAATAACTTTGGGAGATATGGCGAATAGTATGTAGTATATAGTAACAAAGATTAACAAAATAATATATATGTAGAATGACATATGCTATATTGTTGAATAGTTGTCTCACAACATATATATACCAAATAGGAAAGTTTTTTAAAAAATGAAGAAATTAGTGGTTGAAGCCATACATTTTCCAGTTACAACGAGTGTCACGTGGTCTCATCAGCCGTGAGAGGGTTAACTATTTCTTCTAAAGCAACAGGTACTACGTTCATTTTTTCGTGCAGTTTGTAGTAATTTGTGCATTAGTTTCCCATGATGATGTGTAGAACATTTAGTTAGCATATTTGGTTGAGATTTGTAAAAAATATACAGGGTGATGCAAAATTCAGCTTTGTAGTACAGAAAGTTTAACTTGGTTTTCAAAATGTGAAGAAAGTGCATATATTAACGAATGCCCTGTATGTACTTCTGAATGGCACAGTAACATATTCCTCTTTTATCATTCGTTAACCACAGTATGGTGTGTCAAAGCCACATATAATTTAATCGAATCTGTTTTATTTAGAAAAAACTAAAAAACAGAAACAAACATTATAAGAGGAATTATAACGTTTCTTCAAGGGCAAAGGAAACTTATCGCAACAGTACAAAATGGAGGGGTTTCCTCTTCAATTTTAGCTTTATTTCGTCAAAATATGTAAATAACTTTGGGAGATATGGCGAATAGTATGTAGTATAAAGTAACAATGGATAACAATATAATATATATGTAGAATGACATATGCTATATTGTTGAATAGTTGCCTAACAACATATATGTACCAAATAGGAGAGTTTTTTTAAAAAATTGAAGAAATTAGTGGTTGAAGCCATACATTTTCCAGTTACAACTTGTGTCACGTGGTCTCATCAGCCGTGAGAGGGTTAACTATTTCTTCTAAAGCAACAGGTAATACGTTCATTTTTAGTGCAATTTGTAGTAATTTGTGCATTTATTTTCCCATGATGATGTGTAGAACATTTATTTAGCATATGTGGTTGAGATTTGGAAAAAAATATATATAGCGTGATGCAAAATTCAGCTTTTTAGTACAGAAAGTATAAATTGGTTTTCAAAATGTGAAGAAAGTGCATATATTAACGAATGCCCTGTATGTACTTCTGAATGGTACAGTAACATATTCCTCTTTTATCATTCGCTAACCACAGTATGGTGTGTCAAAGCCACATATAATGGAATCGAATCTTTTTTATTTTGAAAAAACTAAAAAGAGAAACAAACGTTAGAAGAGGAATTTTAACGTTTCTTCAAAGGCAAAGGACCCTTGTCGCAACAGGACAAAATGGAGGTGTATCCTCTTCAATTTGAGTTTTATTTCGTGAAAATATGTAAATAATTTTGGGAGATATGGCGAATAGTATGTAGTATATAGTAACAATGGATAACAATATAATATATATGTAGAATGACATATGCTATATTGTTGAATAGTTGTCTAACAACATATATATACCAAATAGGAAAGTTTTTTTAAAAAATGAAGAAATTAGTGGTTGAAGCCATACATTTTCCAGTTACAACGAGTGTCACATGGTCTCATCAGCCGTGAGAGGGTTAACTATTTCTTCTAAAGCAACAGGTACTACGTTCATTTTTTAGTGCAGTTTGTAGTAATTTGTGCATTAGTTTCCCATGATGATGTGTAGAACATGTAGTTAGCATATTTAGTTGAGATTTGTAAAAAATATACAGGGTGATGCAAAATTCAGCTTTGTAGTACAGAAAGTTTAACTTGGTTTTCAAAATGTGAAGAAAGTGCATATATTAACGAATGCCCTGTATGTACTTCTGAATGGCACAGTAACATATTCCTCTTTTATCATTCGTTAACCAAAGTATGGTGTGTCAAAGCCACATATAATGGAATCGAATCTGTTTTATTTTGAAAAAACTAAAAAAGAGAAACAAACGTTATAAGAGGAATTTTAACGTTTCTTCAAGGCCAAAGGACACTTATCGCAACAGGACAAAATGGAGATGTTTCCTCCTCAATTTTAGCTTTATTTCGTCAAAATATGTAAATAACTTTGGGAGATATGGCGAATAGTATGTAGTATATAGTAACAATGGATAACAAAATAATATATATGTAGAATGACATATGCTAGGGTGAATGTGCCAATAGTCGTCACTTTTTGATTGCAACTTTGCCTTTTACTTCATAACTTTTAACAGATACAGGTGAATGCTTAAATTGTACATTGGTTCTAATATTTGTAGCTTATTGTGTGATACAGGATCATTAACTTTGATATAAAACACATAGAACAAAGTTTACAATTAAAACAATCCAAACATGCGAAAAATGCCTATAGTCGTCACAAAAATTCTCAAAGTCGTCACCTTAAACTTCCAGTGTTCGTCACTCTCACAAATTCTTATAGTTCAAGCTTATGCAAGTATTAACGCTTAAGATGAGTGGCTAGCATGTAAAAGACGGTCAATATCATCATCACTATCACGCACATCGAAACAATTTTCGCACATGAGTTCCACATCTGAATCAGAATCATCCACACCTGGGGAAAATTCTTTGTGTGATTTGCTAATACAATTTTCCTGAAAGATTTTGTTGCATTTGATACATGTAGGGTTATCAGTAAGTATGAATAACTCATTACTCTTGGCACATACATTGCGTGGCTTTGTAATTGTTGTTTTCTTTCTTGTTTCAGCTTCGAGTCTTTTTCGTTTTCTTGCTTCTTGAGAGAGAGATTTTTCTCTTTTCTCAACTTCCTTTTCCTCATAGAATTGCTTCCATTCACCAGACGAAACAGCTGATGGGAACTTCTGAGTTGATCTTCTGGTTTTCTTGCGTTCCACCTCTCTTGGCCACCAGAGATGTTTCTTAAACGGAGAAGGAACAGCGACTTGTGATTTGACAAGACACTTCCCACACTCGCAGACACAGAATCTTTGAGCAGATGATCGCTTATTTCTGCTTTCTTCTTAATTGATTCCCAGATATTGTAGAGCTTTTGGTCTTCAGGGTCGATAGTAGTTTTTCCTCCCAAGACGTCGTTAAATTTAACAACTGTATCATGACTGATTTCATTCTGTAAAACATTAAGAGCCGTGTGATATTCTTCGATACTATACTTCTTTGAGATGGTGCTTTGATGTTCGATAGTTTCTCCCCGTGTGTGGTGATCCAAACATTTCGAATAATCAACTGCATCTACATTTAAAGGGGAAGTCCACACATCCGAAAGCTATTCTTTATCGTCTCCGGTGTGGCTTTGGTTTTTACAACGTCCACTAGAATTGGTACAAAATCTGCTTTGGTCACTGTTCGATTTGGATTAAGCTTCTCCCAGTCATAAACAGCTTTCCTCCAATGTTGTTTTATTGGTTTATAAACCCCTACATCTGCAGGCTGGATTATATGTCTGGCATTTGGATGAAGAGCATAAAGAACAATTCCATTTTTGCTGCAGAAATCAGAACACTCTTTGGTAATGTGAGATTTATGTCCATCAATGAAATATAGAAAGGGGAGTCTGCTAGTTTCTTTTAAGTAGGAATACAAAATATTTGCAATGTATTCAAAAAACACATCTGATTTCATCCATCCAGATTCGGAAAGTCCTATTTCCCACAATGCCGGAACGGATTCACAAACTTCTTTAGGTGGCTTAATGTAAGGGTAGATAATCATTCCCGGTAAAACTTCTCCATACGCAGAAAATGAGCACATAACTGTAATGGTTTCCTTTTCGTTTCCGTGTTTTATTTCATAAAAGTTTCTCCACCCTTTTACTCCAATAACAGTTCCACTTTTGGGGCATAGTTGGAAATTTGTTTCATCCCCATTTCCAACTTTCCTTGTGTCACTAAACTCGTCCACTAATTTCTCACCCTGTAAGAATTCCTTTAGTTTTTCAAACCAGTTCCGGAGACTTTGTTCAGAAACTTGCGCTCTTCCGGCAGTTACGGACTCTGCAGTTCGCAGGCTGAGAATCGGATGTCGTTGTAGGAAAAGCTGAAAAAGAAACTGGGTTTATTAGTTAACTACTTAAATGACAAACGATATGAATCAAAACTTATCTTTGCACGTGTAACAAAACTTATTACTACACGATAATTTGTCCCACTTCCTGGTTGTAACTGTACAACTAAAGTCCTAGCTAGTGGGACGAAATACCTATAGTAAAATTTTTTACGTGTGGAAGGATGCGTTTTGATTCATACTGTTTTTAATAACATGAGCAGAGTTAATTTTCGAAATTTTATCAGATATTAACTCAATCATACGCAGAGAGGGCTTGTAAAGTATTTTATAATGTTACGGTCAAGCTAACAATGAATTGAAACAAACTTTCGTCCCTCAAAAATTGAAAAAATGGCGAGGTAATAGGAACATTTTTGAAATGGAAATTAAGACATTTGTCCAGACGCAAATTGTGCACCTAAGAAAGTTACATCAAGCGGTACGAAATATACTGTAATATTTTGTTTACACATGAAACTGTTAGTTTTAATCCATACTGTTTACTAATAAAGTGAGCAACATTAAGTTTGGAAATTTCATCAGATTTCAATTAGTTAATCAAGAATAGAAATAAAACCTGGCATTACTTACTTTGTACCATTTTTCACCAGGTCTCCCCTCTGCAAAAGGTGACTTCCGGCCATCTGATTTAATTATTTTCTGCACGGTATCCAGGAGATCGTGCTTTTTCCTTGGAAATCCTTTCTTTGAAGATCTACCAACCATTTAACAACAATGTCCTCTTCTTGTGCTGAGAGTACAGTTTTTGGTCTCATTTTTCTTGGTTCAGGCACTTTTCCACTAACTTTATCTGATAACGTCATTCGAGGAACACCAAAAATTGCAGCAGCCTTCTGATACTCATAGACTTTGACCGTACTTCAAAAATGGCTTTGTGCATCGCATCTTCAGAATATTGTAAAATTTTCCGTCTTTTGGTATTTTCGTTCATAGTTACAGCACCTGAAAATATAGAAAAAAGAATATTAATATCGTAGGTAAGAAAAAGTCAGGTTCTAAGACGTTTCATCATCTGCCAATAACTCATAAATAAGCGAGGTAAGATCTTTAAATAAAACGGGAGTTAAATTCAAAATTCTGGTACTAATGAAAACATGGCAAAATGAAAGTTAATATGCTTTTCTTAAAATATTGTCTCGTTATAAGACAATTCTAAATTTATACATTTGAAAATCAGTTACAGATATGAAACTTCTATAGTTTAGTCACCCCGGAGAGGAAAGAAGGCAAAATTATCCAAAAGAAATAAATTATTCCTAATTACTCTGTAGTCGTCACCCACTCAACCAGTGTTCGTCACCCTTATGACGCCCTTTGGAAGGATACAAGATATTGGCCCCAAAATTTTGTAGCTAATACCTTTCACCCCAACAAAAAATTTAAAATGATTTTGAAGCTTCTACTAATATGTTCGTTAAAAAACCCAGTCTTCGGCATATCTGACGAAGTAAGGAAGATCACAAATTTTCTTAAACCTATAGTCGTCACCCCCCTGTTTTTTGTTCAAATATGAATTTCAAAGACAAATGCATGGTAAACATTTAAAAGAGACTTAGGTTGATAAAAATAAATAATTATCTTACCTTTTAGAGCTTCAACTGCGCCGTCCTCTGCTGTTTTTCAACCGGTAGCAACAAGTTTTTTAATTTTCCAAAAACTGCAATTAGCACGCAAAACAACAGCCTTTGCACTTCAACTGAAAACAGAAAACAAAAGACGCCCGACTCGGTGTTAACGCAAGGCGGGCTAAAAACTAAAGCCATAGACGTTAGAGATTAGCCAGCTTGTATTCGTATAACAATGACTTACGCCATCTTATGAACGAATTAATTTGGCCATGACGACCATTGGGGGTATGACGAGAATAGGCGCATTCACCCTATATTGTTGAATAGTTGCCTAACAACATATATGTACCAAATAGGAGCGTTTTTTTAAAAAAAATTGAAGAAATTAGTGTTTGAACCCATACATTTTGCAGTTAGAACTTGTGTCACGTGGTCTCATCAGCCGTGAGAGGGTTAACTATTTCTTCTAAAGCAACAGGTACTACGTTCATTTTTAGTGCAATTTGTAGTAATATGTGCATTTATTTTCCCATCATGATGTGTAGAACATTTAGTTAGCATATTTGGTTGAGATTTGGAAAAAATATACAGGGTGATGCAAAATTCAGCTTTGTAGTACAGAAAGTATAAATTGGTTTTCAAAATGTGAAGAAAGTGCCTATATTAACGAATGCCCTGTATGTACTTCTGAATGGCACAGTAACATATTCCTCTTTTATCATTCGTTAACCACAGTATGGTGTGTCAAAGCCACATATAATGGAATCGAATCTGTTTTATTTTGAAAAAACTAAAAAACAGAAACAAACCTTATAAGAGAAATTTTAACGTTTCTTCAAGGGCAAAGGACACTTATCGCAACAGGACAAAATGGATGGGTTTCCTCTTCAATTTTAGCTTTCTTTCGTCAAAATATGTAAATAACTTTGGGAGATATGGCGAATAGTATGTAGTATATAGTAACAATGGATAACTATATAATATATATATATAGAATGACATATGCTATATTGTTGAATAGTTGCCTAACAACATATATACCAAATAGGGGAGTTTTTTACAAAAAATTGAAGAAATTAGTGGTTGAAGCCATATATTTTCCAGTTACAACGAGTGTCACGTGGTCTCATCAGCCGTGAGAGGGTTAACTATTTCTTCTAAAGAAACAGGTACTACGTTCATTTTTTTGTGCAGTTTGTAGTAATATGTGCATTTATTTTCCCATCATGATGTGTAGAACATTTAGTTAGCATATTTGGTTGTGATTTGGAAAAAATATAAAGGGTGATGCAAAATTCAGCTTTGTAGTACAGAAAGTATAAATTGGATTTCAAAATGTGAAGAAAGTGCATATATTAACGAATGCCCTGTATGTACTTCTGAATGGCACAGTAACATATTCCTCTTTTATCATTCGTTAACCACAGTATGCTGTGTCAAAGCCACATATAATGGAATCGAATCTGTTTTATTTTGAAAAAACTAAAAAACAGAAACAAACGTTATAAGAGAAATTTTAACGTTTCTTCAAGGGCAAAGGAGACCTATCGCAAAAGGACAAAATGGAGGGATTTCCTCTTCAATTTTAGCTTTATTTCGTCAAAATATGAAAATAACTTTGGGAGATATGGCGAATAGTATGTAGTATATAGTAACAATGATTAACAAAATAATATATATGTAGAATGACATATGCTATATTGTTGAATAGTTGTCTCACAACATATATATACCAAATAGGAAAGTTTTTTAAAAAAAAATGAAGAAATTAGTGGTTGAAGCCATACATTTTCCAGTTACAACGAGTGTCACGTGGTCTCATCAGCCGTGAGAGGGTTAACTATTTCTTCTAAAGCAACAGGTACTACGTTCATTTTTTCGTGCAGTTTGTAGTAATTTGTGCATTAGTTTCCCATGATGATGTGTAGAACATTTAGTTAGCATATTTGGTTGAGATTTGTAAAAAATATACAGGGTGATGCAAAATTCAGCTTTGTAGTACAGAAAGTTTAACTTGGTTTTCAAAATGTGAAGAAAGTGCATATATTAACGAATGCCCTGTATGTACTTCTGAATGGCACAGTAACATATTCCTCTTTTATCATTCGTTAACCACAGTATGGTGTGTCAAAGCCACATATAATGGAATCGAATCTGTTTTATTTTGAAAAAACTAAAAAACAGAAACAAACTTTATAAGAGAAACTTTAACGTTTCTTCAAGGACAAAGGAGACTTATCGCAAAAGGACAAATGGAGGGATTTCCTCTTCAATTTTAGCTTTATTTCGTCAATATATGTAAATAACTTTGGGAGATATTGCGAATAGTATGTAGTATATACCAGGGAAGCAAGAAAGTTCGTGCGCTTTTATACTATGGAAGAAAACTGTCAATTACAGGGTTTTAACGGTTTGTTTATTCGGCAAAATAGCCTCCATTTGCTTCTAAAACCTTCTCCCAGCGCTCAACAAGCTTGTAAATGCCAGTTTTGTAGAATATTTGTTCCCGAGACTCGGAAAACTCAGCAACTGCATTTTTGACGTCTTGTTCAGTCTTGAACTGCCTGCCACGCATAAAGTTGTCTATGGCCAAGAATAAATGGCAATCCGAAGGTGTGACATCTGGGGAGTAGGGAGGATGAGATACAAGCTCCCAACCAAGTTCTGAGATTACTTCCAGCGCCTGTTTTGCGGTGTGAGGGCGCGCGTTGTCCTGGTTATAGAGCACACCTCTTTTGTTTACTAGTGCTGGCTGTTTATGGGTCAGTTTGGTGGCTACCGTTCTCAGTTGTGATGAGTACACATCTTTGGTAATTGTCTTACCACGTTCCAAGAATTCGTAGTGCACGATACCGTTTGTAGTCCACCAAACACAGAGCAAAACCTTGTGTTGATGGATGTTCGGTTTTGCAGTCAAAGGCTTCGGATCATTCGGTGATAGCCAATGGTATGACCGTTTTTTATTGTCATACATGACCCACTTCTCGTCACAAGTTATTATACGGTCCAAAATTGGACAGATTTTGTGTCTCGTCAACAAAAATGAACAGATATTCAGTCTTAGAACTTGGCTCATAGCGGTCAGCTCGTGAGAGACCCACTGACCCAGTTTCCAGGTCTTCCCCAACTGATGCAGACTTACCCGAATAATTTTCCTGCTTACATCGAATCGGTGAGCAAGTTCCTCGCATGTTTGACTGGAATAATCTTCAATAGAGGCCTTCAGGTGGTCCATATCCACTGATTTAGGTCTCCCAGAGCGAGGTTTATCTTGAAAGGTCTCGTCACCAGTTGAAAAGGTCTGGAACCATTTTTGTGCTGTACAGTTACTTATTACACCCTCTCCGAGCGCAACACATATTTTTCTAGCTGCTTCTGCACCATTTGTCCCCAATTTAAACTCGTAAAGCAAACAAGCTCTAAAAACTTCATTTGACACTGACATGATCACGAGCGATTTTTACACACTACACTGACAAATGCGTTGTTATATTCACCGTGGCTGATGCATCAATGAATAAGCTTTCCCAAACAGTCAAAACTTTCATGCTACGGGGACAGATGTCGCCGCAGCAGCCAAATGGAAGCGGGAGTGGTTCAAAAGCGCACGAACTTTCTTGCTTCCCTGGTAGTAACAATGATTAACAAAATAATATATATGTAGAATGACATATGCTATATTGTTGAATAGTTGCCTAACAACATATATATACCAAATAGGAAAGTTTCTAAAAAAATTGAAGAAATTAGTGGTTGAAGCCATACATTTTCCAGTTACAACGAGTGTCACGTGGTCTCATCAGCCGTGAGAGGGTTAACTATTTCTTCTAAAGCAACAGGTACTACGT
Organism: Thermobia domestica; assembly: GCF_964235325.1. Lineage (NCBI taxonomy): Eukaryota > Metazoa > Arthropoda > Insecta > Zygentoma > Lepismatidae > Thermobia > Thermobia domestica. The sequence goes on along the minus strand of NW_027656292.1, from coordinate 57,466 downwards.
TCATTTTTTAGTGCAGTTTGTAGTAATATGTGCATTTATTTTCCCATCATGATGTGTAGAACATTTAGTTAGCATATTTGGTTGAGATTTGCAAAAAATATACAGCGTGATGCAAAATTCAGATTTGTAGTACAGAAAGTATAAATTGGTTTTCAAAATGTGAAGAAAGTGCATATATTAACGAATGCCCTGTATGTACTTCTGAATGGCACAGTAACATATTCCTCTTTTATCATTCGTTAACCACAGTATGGTGTGTCAAAGCCACATATAATGGAATCGAATCTGTTTTATTTTGAAAAAACTAAAAAACAGAAACAAACCTTATAAGAGAAATTTTAACGTTTCTTCAAGGGCAAAGGACACTTATCGCAACAGGACAAAATGGATGGGTTTCCTCTTCAATTTTAGCTTTCTTTCGTCAAAATATGTAAATAACTTTGGGAGATATGGCGAATAGTATGTAGTATATAGTAACAATGGATAACTATATAATATATATATAGAATGACATATGCTATATTGTTGAATAGTTGCCTAACAACATATATACCAAATAGGGGAGTTTTTTACAAAAAATTGAAGAAATTAGTGGTTGAAGCCATATATTTTCCAGTTACAACGAGTGTCACGTGGTCTCATCAGCCGTGAGAGGGTTAACTATTTCTTCTAGAGAAACAGGTACTACGTTCATTTTTTTGTGCAGTTTGTAGTAACATGTGCATTTATTTTCCCATCATGATGTGTAGAACATTTAGTTAGCATATTTGGTTGTGATTTGGAAAAAATATAAAGGGTGATGCAAAATTCAGCTTTGTAGTACAGAAAGTATAAATTGGTTTTCAAAATGTAAAGAAAGTGCATATATTAACGAATGCCCTGTATGTACTTCTGAATGGCACAGTAACATATTCCTCTTTTATCATTCGTTAACCACAGTATGGTGTGTCAAAGCCACATATAATGGAATCGAATCTTTTTTATTTTGAAAAAACTAAAAAGAGAAACAAACGTTAGAAGAGGAATTTTAACGTTTCTTCAAGGGCAAAGGACCCTTGTCGCAACAGGACAAAATGGAGGTGTATCCTCTTCAATTTGAGTTTTATTTCGTGAAAATATGTAAACAATTTTGGGAGATATGGCGAATAGTATGTAGTATATAGTAACAATGGATAACAATATAATATATATGTAGAATGACATATGCTATATTGTTGAATAGTTGTCTAACAACATATATATACCAAATAGGAAAGTTTTTTTAAAAAATAAAGAAATTAGTGGTTGAAGCCATACATTTTCCAGTTACAACGAGTGTCACATGGTCTCATCAGCCGTGAGAGGGTTAACTATTTCTTCTAAAGCAACAGGTACTACGTTCATTTTTTAGTGCAGTTTGTAGTAATTTGTGCATTAGTTTCCCATGATGATGTGTAGAACATGTAGTTAGCATATTTGGTTGAGATTTGTAAAAAATATACAGGGTGATGCAAAATTCAGCTTTGTAGTACAGAAAGTTTAACTTGGTTTTCAAAATGTGAAGAAAGTGCATATATTAACGAATGCCCTGTATGTACTTCTGAATGGCACAGTAACATATTCCTCTTTTATCATTCGTTAACCAAAGTATGGTGTGTCAAAGCCACATATAATGGAATCGAATCTGTTTTATTTTGAAAAAACTAAAAAAGAGAAACAAACGTTATAAGAGGAATTTTAACGTTTCTTCAAGGCCAAAGGACACTTATCGCAACAGGACAAAATGGAGATGTTTCCTCCTCAATTTTAGTTTTATTTCGTCAAAATATGTAAATAACTTTGGGAGATATGGCGAATAGTATGTAGTATATAGTAACAATGGATAACAAAATAATATATATGTAGAATGACATATGCTATATTGTTGAATAGTTGCCTAACAACATATATATACCAAATAGGAGCGTTTTTTAAAAAAAAATTGAAGAAATTAGTGGTTGAAGCCATACATTTTGCAGTTAGAACTTGTGTCACGTGGTCTCATCAGCCGTGAGAGGGTTAACTATTTCTTCTAAAGCAACAGGTACTACGTTCATTTTTAGTGCAATTTGTAGTAATTTGTGCATTTATTTTCCCATGATGATGTGTAGAACATTTAGTTAGCATATTTGGTTGAGATTTGGAAAAAAATATACAGGGTGATGCAAAATTCAGCTTTGTAGTACAGAAAGTATAAATTGGTTTTCAAAATGTGAAGAAAGTGCATATATTAACGAATGCCCTGTATGTACTTCTGAATGGTACAGTAACATATTCCTCTTTTATCATTCGCTAACCACAGTATGGTGTGTCAAAGCCACATATAATGGAATCGAATCTTTTTTATTTTGAAAAAACTAAAAAAGAGAAACAAACATTAGAAGAGGAATTTTAACGTTTCTTCAAGGGCAAAGGACACTTATCGCAACAGGACAAAATGGAGGTGTTTCCTCTTCAATTTGAGCCTTATTTCGTCAAAATATGTAAATAACTTTGGGAGATATGGCGAATAGTATGTAGTATATAGTAACAATGGATAACAATATAATATATATGTAGAATGACATATGCTATATTGTTGAATAGTTGCCTAACAACATATATATACCAAATAGGAAAGTTTCTAAAAAAATTGAAGAAATTAGTGGTTGAAGCCATACATTTTCCAGTTACAACGAGTGTCACGTGGTCCCATCAGCCGTGAGAGGGTTAACTATTTCTTCTAAAGCAACAGGTACTACGTTCATTTTTTAGTGCAATTTGTAGTAATATGTGCATTTATTTTTCCATCATGATGTGTAGAACATTTAGTTAGCATATTTGGTTGAGATTTGGAAAAAATATACAGGGTGATGCAAAATTCAGCTTTGTAGTACAGAAAGTATAAATTGGTTTTCAAAATGTGAAGAAAGTGCCTATATTAACGAATGCCCTGTATGTACTTCTGAATGGCACAGTAACATATTCCTCTTTTATCATTCGTTAACCACAGTATGGTGTGTCAAAGCCACATATAATGGAATCGAATCTGTTTTATTTTGAAAAAACTAAAAAACAGAAACAAACCTTATAAGAGAAATTTTAACGTTTCTTCAAGGGCAAAGGACACTTATCGCAACAGGACAAAATGGATGGGTTTCCTCTTCAATTTTAGCTTTCTTTCGTCAAAATATGTAAATAACTTTGGGAGATATGGCGAATAGTATGTAGTATATAGTAACAATGGATAACTATATAATATATATATATAGAATGACATATGCTATATTGTTGAATAGTTGCCTAACAACATATATACCAAATAGGGGAGTTTTTTACAAAAAATTGAAGAAATTAGTGGTTGAAGCCATATATTTTCCAGTTACAACGAGTGTCACGTGGTCTCATCAGCCGTGAGAGGGTTAACTATTTCTTCTAAAGAAACAGGTACTACGTTCATTTTTTTGTGCAGTTTGTAGTAATATGTGCATTTATTTTCCCATCATGATGTGTAGAACATTTAGTTAGCATATTTGGTTGTGATTTGGAAAAAATATAAAGGGTGATGCAAAATTCAGCTTTGTAGTCCAGAAAGTATAAATTGGTTTTCAAAATGTGAAGAAAGTGCATATATTAACGAATGCCCTGTATGTACTTCTGAATGGCACAGTAACATATTCCTCTTTTATCATTCGTTAACCACAGTATGGTGTGTCAAAGCCACATATAATGGAATCGAATCTGTTTTATTTTGAAAAAACTAAAAAACAGAAACAAACGTTATAAGAGAAATTTTAACGTTTCTTCAAGGGCAAAGGAGACCTATCGCAAAAGGACAAAATGGATGGGTTTCCTCTTCAATTTTAGCTTTCTTTCGTCAAAATATGTAAATAACTTTGGGAGATATGGCGAATAGTATGTAGTATATAGTAACAATGGATAACTATATAATATATATATATAGAATGACATATGCTATATTGTTGAATAGTTGCCTAACAACATATATACCAAATAGGGGAGTTTTTTACAAAAAATTGAAGAAATTAGTGGTTGAAGCCATATATTTTCCAGTTACAACGAGTGTCACGTGGTCTCATCAGCCGTGAGAGGGTTAACTATTTCTTCTAAAGAAACAGGTACTACGTTCATTTTTTTGTGCAGTTTGTAGTAATATGTGCATTTATTTTCCCATCATGATGTGTAGAACATTTAGTTAGCATATTTGGTTGTGATTTGGAAAAAATATAAAGGGTGATGCAAAATTCAGCTTTGTAGTACAGAAAGTATAAATTGGTTTTCAAAATGTGAAGAAAGTGCATATATTAACGAATGCCCTGTATGTACTTCTGAATGGCACAGTAACATATTCCTCTTTTATCATTCGTTAACCACAGTATGGTGTGTCAAAGCCACATATAATGGAATCGAATCTGTTTTATTTTGAAAAAACTAAAAAACAGAAACAAACGTTATAAGAGAAATTTTAACGTTTCTTCAAGGGCAAAGGAGACCTATCGCAAAAGGACAAAATGGAGGGATTTCCTCTTCAATTTTAGCTTTATTTCGTCAAAATATGAAAATAACTTTGGGAGATATGGCGAATAGTATGTAGTATATAGTAACAATGATTAACAAAATAATATATATGTAGAATGACATATGCTATATTGTTGAATAGTTGTCTCACAACATATATATACCAAATAGGAAAGTTTTTTAAAAAAATGAAGAAATTAGTGGTTGAAGCCATACATTTTCCAGTTACAACGAGTGTCACGTGGTCTCATCAGCCGTGAGAGGGTTAACTATTTCTTCTAAAGCAACAGGTACTACGTTCATTTTTTCGTGCAGTTTGTAGTAATTTGTGCATTAGTTTCCCATGATGATGTGTAGAACATTTAGTTAGCATATTTGGTTGAGATTTGTAAAAAATATACAGCGTGATGCAAAATTCAGCTTTGTAGTACAGAAAGTTTAACTTGGTTTTCAAAATGTGAAGAAAGTGCATATATTAACGAATGCCCTGTATGTACTTCTGAATGGCACAGTAACATATTCCTCTTTTATCATTCGTTAACCACAGTATGGTGTGTCAAAGCCACATATAATGGAATCGAATCTTTTTTATTTTGAAAAAACTAAAAAACAGAAACAAACGTTATAAGAGAAACTTTAACGTTTCTTCAAGGACAAAGGAGACTTATCGCAAAAGGACAAATGGAGGGATTTCCTCTTCAATTTTAGCTTTATTTCGTCAAAATATGTAAATAACTTTGGGAGATATTGCGAATAGTATGTAGTATATAGTAACAATGATTAACAAAATAATATATATATGTAGAATGACATATGCTATATTGTTGAATAGTTGCCTAACAACATATATATACCAAATAGGAAAGTTTCTAAAAAAATTGAAGAAATTAGTGGTTGAAGCCATACATTTTCCAGTTACAACGAGTGTCACGTGGTCTCATCAGCCGTGAGAGGGTTAACTATTTCTTCTAAAGCAACAGGTACTACGTTCATTTTTTAGTGCAGTTTGTAGTAATATGTGCATTTATTTTCCCATCATGATGTGTAGAACATTTAGTTAGCATATTTGGTTGAGATTTGCAAAAAATATACAGCGTGATGCAAAATTCAGATTTGTAGTACAGAAAGTATAAATTGGTTTTCAAAATGTGAAGAAAGTGCATATATTAACGAATGCCCTGTATGTACTTCTGAATGGCACAGTAACATATTCCTCTTTTATCATTCGTTAACCACAGTATGGTGTGTCAAAGCCACATATAATGGAATCGAATCTGTTTTATTTTGAAAAAACTAAAAAACAGAAACAAACCTTATAAGAGAAATTTTAACGTTTCTTCAAGGGCAAAGGACACTTATCGCAACAGGACAAAATGGATGGGTTTCCTCTTCAATTTTAGCTTTCTTTCGTCAAAATATGTAAATAACTTTGGGAGATATGGCGAATAGTATGTAGTATATAGTAACAATGGATAACTATATAATATATATATAGAATGACATATGCTATATTGTTGAATAGTTGCCTAACAACATATATACCAAATAGGGGAGTTTTTTACAAAAAATTGAAGAAATTAGTGGTTGAAGCCATATATTTTCCAGTTACAACGAGTGTCACGTGGTCTCATCAGCCGTGAGAGGGTTAACTATTTCTTCTAAAGAAACAGGTACTACGTTCATTTTTTTGTGCAGTTTGTAGTAACATGTGCATTTATTTTCCCATCATGATGTGTAGAACATTTAGTTAGCATATTTGGTTGTGATTTGGAAAAAATATAAAGGGTGATGCAAAATTCAGCTTTGTAGTACAGAAAGTATAAATTGGTTTTCAAAATGTGAAGAAAGTGCATATATTAACGAATGCCCTGTATGTACTTCTGAATGGCACAGTAACATATTCCTCTTTTATCATTCGTTAACCACAGTATGGTGTGTCAAAGCCACATATAATGGAATCGAATCTGTTTTATTTTGAAAAAACTAAAAAAGAGAAACAAACATTAGAAGAGGAATTTTAACGTTTCTTCAAGGGCAAAGGACACTTATCGCAACAGGACAAAATGGAGGTGTTTCCTCTTCAATTTGAGCCTTATTTCGTCAAAATATGTAAATAACTTTGGGAGATATGGCGAATAGTATGTAGTATATAGTAACAATGGATAACAATATAATATATATGTAGAATGACATATGCTATATTGTTGAATAGTTGCCTAACAACATATATATACCAAATAGGAAAGTTTCTAAAAAAATTGAAGAAATTAGTGGTTGAAGCCATACATTTTCCAGTTACAACGAGTGTCACGTGGTCCCATCAGCCGTGAGAGGGTTAACTATTTCTTCTAAAGCAACAGGTACTACGTTCATTTTTTAGTGCAATTTGTAGTAATATGTGCATTTATTTTTCCATCATGATGTGTAGAACATTTAGTTAGCATATTTGGTTGAGATTTGGAAAAAATATACAGGGTGATGCAAAATTCAGCTTTGTAGTACAGAAAGTATAAATTGGTTTTCAAAATGTGAAGAAAGTGCCTATATTAACGAATGCCCTGTATGTACTTCTGAATGGCACAGTAACATATTCCTCTTTTATCATTCGTTAACCACAGTATGGTGTGTCAAAGCCACATATAATGGAATCGAATCTGTTTTATTTTGAAAAAACTAAAAAACAGAAACAAACCTTATAAGAGAAATTTTAACGTTTCTTCAAGGGCAAAGGACACTTATCGCAACAGGACAAAATGGATGGGTTTCCTCTTCAATTTTAGCTTTCTTTCGTCAAAATATGTAAATAACTTTGGGAGATATGGCGAATAGTATGTAGTATATAGTAACAATGGATAACTATATAATATATATATATAGAATGACATATGCTATATTGTTGAATAGTTGCCTAACAACATATATACCAAATAGGGGAGTTTTTTACAAAAAATTGAAGAAATTAGTGGTTGAAGCCATATATTTTCCAGTTACAACGAGTGTCACGTGGTCTCATCAGCCGTGAGAGGGTTAACTATTTCTTCTAAAGAAACAGGTACTACGTTCATTTTTTTGTGCAGTTTGTAGTAATATGTGCATTTATTTTCCCATCATGATGTGTAGAACATTTAGTTAGCATATTTGGTTGTGATTTGGAAAAAATATAAAGGGTGATGCAAAATTCAGCTTTGTAGTCCAGAAAGTATAAATTGGTTTTCAAAATGTGAAGAAAGTGCATATATTAACGAATGCCCTGTATGTACTTCTGAATGGCACAGTAACATATTCCTCTTTTATCATTCGTTAACCACAGTATGGTGTGTCAAAGCCACATATAATGGAATCGAATCTGTTTTATTTTGAAAAAACTAAAAAACAGAAACAAACGTTATAAGAGAAATTTTAACGTTTCTTCAAGGGCAAAGGAGACCTATCGCAAAAGGACAAAATGGATGGGTTTCCTCTTCAATTTTAGCTTTCTTTCGTCAAAATATGTAAATAACTTTGGGAGATATGGCGAATAGTATGTAGTATATAGTAACAATGGATAACTATATAATATATATATATAGAATGACATATGCTATATTGTTGAATAGTTGCCTAACAACATATATACCAAATAGGGGAGTTTTTTACAAAAAATTGAAGAAATTAGTGGTTGAAGCCATATATTTTCCAGTTACAACGAGTGTCACGTGGTCTCATCAGCCGTGAGAGGGTTAACTATTTCTTCTAAAGAAACAGGTACTACGTTCATTTTTTTGTGCAGTTTGTAGTAATATGTGCATTTATTTTCCCATCATGATGTGTAGAACATTTAGTTAGCATATTTGGTTGTGATTTGGAAAAAATATAAAGGGTGATGCAAAATTCAGCTTTGTAGTACAGAAAGTATAAATTGGTTTTCAAAATGTGAAGAAAGTGCATATATTAACGAATGCCCTGTATGTACTTCTGAATGGCACAGTAACATATTCCTCTTTTATCATTCGTTAACCACAGTATGGTGTGTCAAAGCCACATATAATGGAATCGAATCTGTTTTATTTTGAAGAAACTAAAAAACAGAAACAAACGTTATAAGAGAAATTTTAACGTTTCTTCAAGGGCAAAGGAGACCTATCGCAAAAGGACAAAATGGAGGGATTTCCTCTTCAATTTTAGCTTTATTTCGTCAAAATATGAAAATAACTTTGGGAGATATGGCGAATAGTATGTAGTATATAGTAACAATGATTAACAAAATAATATATATGTAGAATGACATATGCTATATTGTTGAATAGTTGTCTCACAACATATATATACCAAATAGGAAAGTTTTTTAAAAAAATGAAGAAATTAGTGGTTGAAGCCATACATTTTCCAGTTACAACGAGTGTCACGTGGTCTCATCAGCCGTGAGAGGGTTAACTATTTCTTCTAAAGCAACAGGTACTACGTTCATTTTTTCGTGCAGTTTGTAGTAATTTGTGCATTAGTTTCCCATGATGATGTGTAGAACATTTAGTTAGCATATTTGGTTGAGATTTGTAAAAAATATACAGCGTGATGCAAAATTCAGCTTTGTAGTACAGAAAGTTTAACTTGGTTTTCAAAATGTGAAGAAAGTGCATATATTAACGAATGCCCTGTATGTACTTCTGAATGGCACAGTAACATATTCCTCTTTTATCATTCGTTAACCACAGTATGGTGTGTCAAAGCCACATATAATGGAATCGAATCTTTTTTATTTTGAAAAAACTAAAAAACAGAAACAAACGTTATAAGAGAAACTTTAACGTTTCTTCAAGGACAAAGGAGACTTATCGCAAAAGGACAAATGGAGGGATTTCCTCTTCAATTTTAGCTTTATTTCGTCAAAATATGTAAATAACTTTGGGAGATATTGCGAATAGTATGTAGTATATAGTAACAATGATTAACAAAATAATATATATATGTAGAATGACATATGCTATATTGTTGAATAGTTGCCTAACAACATATATATACCAAATAGGAAAGTTTCTAAAAAAATTGAAGAAATTAGTGGTTGAAGCCATACATTTTCCAGTTACAACGAGTGTCACGTGGTCTCATCAGCCGTGAGAGGGTTAACTATTTCTTCTAAAGCAACAGGTACTACGTTCATTTTTTAGTGCAGTTTGTAGTAATATGTGCATTTATTTTCCCATCATGATGTGTAGAACATTTAGTTAGCATATTTGGTTGAGATTTGCAAAAAATATACAGCGTGATGCAAAATTCAGATTTGTAGTACAGAAAGTATAAATTGGTTTTCAAAATGTGAAGAAAGTGCATATATTAACGAATGCCCTGTATGTACTTCTGAATGGCACAGTAACATATTCCTCTTTTATCATTCGTTAACCACAGTATGGCGTGTCAAAGCCACATATAATGGAATCGAATCTGTTTTATTTTGAAAAAACTAAAAAACAGAAACAAACCTTATAAGAGAAATTTTAACGTTTCTTCAAGGGCAAAGGACACTTATCGCAACAGGACAAAATGGATGGGTTTCCTCTTCAATTTTAGCTTTCTTTCGTCAAAATATGTAAATAACTTTGGGAGATATGGCGAATAGTATGTAGTATATAGTAACAATGGATAACTATATAATATATATATAGAATGACATATGCTATATTGTTGAATAGTTGCCTAACAACATATATACCAAATAGGGGAGTTTTTTACAAAAAATTGAAGAAATTAGTGGTTGAAGCCATATATTTTCCAGTTACAACGAGTGTCACGTGGTCTCATCAGCCGTGAGAGGGTTAACTATTTCTTCTAAAGAAACAGGTACTACGTTCATTTTTTTGTGCAGTTTGTAGTAACATGTGCATTTATTTTCCCATCATGATGTGTAGAACATTTAGTTAGCATATTTGGTTGTGATTTGGAAAAAATATAAAGGGTGATGCAAAATTCAGCTTTGTAGTACAGAAAGTATAAATTGGTTTTCAAAATGTGAAGAAAGTGCATATATTAACGAATGCCCTGTATGTACTTCTGAATGGCACAGTAACATATTCCTCTTTTATCATTCGTTAACCACAGTATGGTGTGTCAAAGCCACATATAATGGAATCGAATCTGTTTTATTTTGAAAAAACTAAAAAAGAGAAACAAACATTAGAAGAGGAATTTTAACGTTTCTTCAAGGGCAAAGGACACTTATCGCAACAGGACAAAATGGAGGTGTTTCCTCTTCAATTTGAGCCTTATTTCGTCAAAATATGTAAATAACTTTGGGAGATATGGCGAATAGTATGTAGTATATAGTAACAATGGATAACAATATAATATATATGTAGAATGACATATGCTATATTGTTGAATAGTTGCCTAACAACATATATATACCAAATAGGAAAGTTTCTAAAAAAATTGAAGAAATTAGTGGTTGAAGCCATACATTTTCCAGTTACAACGAGTGTCACGTGGTCCCATCAGCCGTGAGAGGGTTAACTATTTCTTCTAAAGCAACAGGTACTACGTTCATTTTTTAGTGCAATTTGTAGTAATATGTGCATTTATTTTTCCATCATGATGTGTAGAACATTTAGTTAGCATATTTGGTTGAGATTTGGAAAAAATATACAGGGTGATGCAAAATTCAGCTTTGTAGTACAGAAAGTATAAATTGGTTTTCAAAATGTGAAGAAAGTGCCTATATTAACGAATGCCCTGTATGTACTTCTGAATGGCACAGTAACATATTCCTCTTTTATCATTCGTTAACCACAGTATGGTGTGTCAAAGCCACATATAATGGAATCGAATCTGTTTTATTTTGAAAAAACTAAAAAACAGAAACAAACCTTATAAGAGAAATTTTAACGTTTCTTCAAGGGCAAAGGACACTTATCGCAACAGGACAAAATGGATGGGTTTCCTCTTCAATTTTAGCTTTCTTTCGTCAAAATATGTAAATAACTTTGGGAGATATGGCGAATAGTATGTAGTATATAGTAACAATGGATAACTATATAATATATATATATAGAATGACATATGCTATATTGTTGAATAGTTGCCTAACAACATATATACCAAATAGGGGAGTTTTTTACAAAAAATTGAAGAAATTAGTGGTTGAAGCCATATACTTTCCAGTTACAACGAGTGTCACGTGGTCTCATCAGCCGTGAGAGGGTTAACTATTTCTTCTAAAGAAACAGGTACTACGTTCATTTTTTTGTGCAGTTTGTAGTAATATGTGCATTTATTTTCCCATCATGATGTGTAGAACATTTAGTTAGCATATTTGGTTGTGATTTGGAAAAAATATAAAGGGTGATGCAAAATTCAGCTTTGTAGTACAGAAAGTATAAATTGGTTTTCAAAATGTGAAGAAAGTGCATATATTAACGAATGCCCTGTATGTACTTCTGAATGGCACAGTAACATATTCCTCTTTTATCATTCGTTAACCACAGTATGGTGTGTCAAAGCCACATATAATGGAATCGAATCTCTTTTATTTTGAAAAAACTAAAAAACAGAAAAAAACGTTATAAGAGAAATTTTAACGTTTCTTCAAGGGCAAAGGAGACCTATCGCAAAAGGACAAAATGGAGGGATTTCCTCTTCAATTTTAGCTTTATTTCGTCAAAATATGAAAATAACTTTGGGAGATATGGCGAATAGTATGTAGTATATAGTAACAATGATTAACAAAATAATATATATGTAGAATGACATATGCTATATTGTTGAATAGTTGTCTCACAACATATATATACCAAATAGGAAAGTTTTTTAAAAAAATGAAGAAATTAGTGGTTGAAGCCATACATTTTCCAGTTACAACGAGTGTCACGTGGTCTCATCAGCCGTGAGAGGGTTAACTATTTCTTCTAAAGCAACAGGTACTACGTTCATTTTTTCGTGCAGTTTGTAGTAATTTGTGCATTAGTTTCCCATGATGATGTGTAGAACATTTAGTTAGCATATTTGGTTGAGATTTGTAAAAAATATACAGCGTGATGCAAAATTCAGCTTTGTAGTACAGAAAGTTTAACTTGGTTTTCAAAATGTGAAGAAAGTGCATATATTAGCGAATGCCCTGTATGTACTTCTGAATGGCACAGTAACATATTCCTCTTTTATCATTCGTTAACCACAGTATGGTGTGTCAAAGCCACATATAATGGAATCGAATCTGTTTTATTTTGAAAAAACTAAAAAACAGAAACAAACGTTATAAGAGAAACTTTAACGTTTCTTCAAGGACAAAGGAGACTTATCGCAAAAGGACAAATGGAGGGATTTCCTCTTCAATTTTAGCTTTATTTCGTCAAAATATGTAAATAACTTTGGGAGATATTGCGAATAGTATGTAGTATATAGTAACAATGATTAACAAAATAATATATATGTAGAATGACATATGCTATATTGTTGAATAGTTGCCTAACAACATATATATACCAAATAGGAAAGTTTCTAAAAAAATTGAAGAAATTAGTGGTTGAAGCCATACATTTTCCAGTTACAACGAGTGTCACGTGGTCTCATCAGCCGTGAGAGGGTTAACTATTTCTTCTAAAGCAACAGGTACTACGTTCATTTTTTAGTGCAGTTTGTAGTAATATGTGCATTTATTTTCCCATCATGATGTGCAGAACATTTAGTTAGCATATTTGGTTGAGATTTGCAAAAAATATACAGCGTGATGCAAAATTCAGATTTGTAGTACAGAAAGTATAAATTGGTTTTCAAAATGTGAAGAAAGTGCATATATTAACGAATGCCCTGTATGTACTTCTGAATGGCACAGTAACATATTCCTCTTTTATCATTCGTTAACCACAGTATGGTGTGTCAAAGCCACATATAATGGAATCGAATCTGTTTTATTTTGAAAAAACTAAAAAACAGAAACAAACCTTATAAGAGAAATTTTAACGTTTCTTCAAGGGCAAAGGACACTTATCGCAACAGGACAAAATGGATGGGTTTCCTCTTCAATTTTAGCTTTCTTTCGTCAAAATATGTAAATAACTTTGGGAGATATGGCGAATAGTATGTAGTATATAGTAACAATGGATAACTATATAATATATATATAGAATGACATATGCTATATTGTTGAATAGTTGCCTAACAACATATATACCAAATAGGGGAGTTTTTTACAAAAAATTGAAGAAATTAGTGGTTGAAGCCATATATTTTCCAGTTACAACGAGTGTCACGTGGTCTCATCAGCCGTGAGAGGGTTAACTATTTCTTCTAAAGAAACAGGTACTACGTTCATTTTTTTGTGCAGTTTGTAGTAACATGTGCATTTATTTTCCCATCATGATGTGTAGAACATTTAGTTAGCATATTTGGTTGTGATTTGGAAAAAATATAAAGGGTGATGCAAAATTCAGCTTTGTAGTACAGAAAGTATAAATTGGTTTTCAAAATGTGAAGAAAGTGCATATATTAACGAATGCCCTGTATGTACTTCTGAATGGCACAGTAACATATTCCTCTTTTATCATTCGTTAACCACAGTATGGTGTGTCAAAGCCACATATAATGGAATCGAATCTGTTTTATTTTGAAAAAACTAAAAAAGAGAAACAAACATTAGAAGAGGAATTTTAACGTTTCTTCAAGGGCAAAGGACACTTATCGCAACAGGACAAAATGGAGGTGTTTCCTCTTCAATTTGAGCCTTATTTCGTCAAAATATGTAAATAACTTTGGGAGATATGGCGAATAGTATGTAGTATATAGTAACAATGGATAACAATATAATATATATGTAGAATGACATATGCTATATTGTTGAATAGTTGCCTAACAACATATATATACCAAATAGGAAAGTTTCTAAAAAAATTGAAGAAATTAGTGGTTGAAGCCATACATTTTCCAGTTACAACGAGTGTCACGTGGTCCCATCAGCCGTGAGAGGGTTAACTATTTCTTGTAAAGCAACAGGTACTACGTTCATTTTTTAGTGCAATTTGTAGTAATATGTGCATTTATTTTTCCATCATGATGTGTAGAACATTTAGTTAGCATATTTGGTTGAGATTTGGAAAAAATATACAGGGTGATGCAAAATTCAGCTTTGTAGTACAGAAAGTATAAATTGGTTTTCAAAATGTGAAGAAAGTGCCTATATTAACGAATGCCCTGTATGTACTTCTGAATGGCACAGTAACATATTCCTCTTTTATCATTCGTTAACTACAGTATGGTGTGTCAAAGCCACATATAATGGAATCGAATCTGTTTTATTTTGAAAAAACTAAAAAACAGAAACAAACCTTATAAGAGAAATTTTAACGTTTCTTCAAGGGCAAAGGACACTTATCGCAACAGGACAAAATGGATGGGTTTCCTCTTCAATTTTAGCTTTCTTTCGTCAAAATATGTAAATAACTTTGGGAGATATGGCGAATAGTATGTAGTATATAGTAACAATGGATAACTATATAATATATATATATAGAATGACATATGCTATATTGTTGAATAGTTGCCTAACAACATATATACCAAATAGGGGAGTTTTTTACAAAAAATTGAAGAAATTAGTGGTTGAAGCCATATATTTTCCAGTTACAACGAGTGTCACGTGGTCTCATCAGCCGTGAGAGGGTTAACTATTTCTTCTAAAGAAACAGGTACTACGTTCATTTTTTTGTGCAGTTTGTAGTAATATGTGCATTTATTTTCCCATCATGATGTGTAGAACATTTAGTTAGCATATTTGGTTGTGATTTGGAAAAAATATAAAGGGTGATGCAAAATTCAGCTTTGTAGTACAGAAAGTATAAATTGGTTTTCAAAATGTGAAGAAAGTGCATATATTAACGAATGCCCTGTATGTACTTCTGAATGGCACAGTAACATATTCCTCTTTTATCATTCGTTAACCACAGTATGGTGTGTCAAAGCCACATATAATGGAATCGAATCTGTTTTATTTTGAAAAAACTAAAAAACAGAAACAAACGTTATAAGAGAAATTTTAACGTTTCTTCAAGGGCAAAGGAGACCTATCGCAAAAGGACAAAATGGAGGGATTTCCTCTTCAATTTTAGCTTTATTTCGTCAAAATATGAAAATAACTTTGGGAGATATGGCGAATAGTATGTAGTATATAGTAACAATGATTAACAAAATAATATATATGTAGAATGACATATGCTATATTGTTGAATAGTTGTCTCACAACATATATATACCAAATAGGAAAGTTTTTTAAAAAAATGAAGAAATTAGTGGTTGAAGCCATACATTTTCCAGTTACAACGAGTGTCACGTGGTCTCATCAGCCGTGAGAGGGTTAACTATTTCTTCTAAAGCAACAGGTACTACGTTCATTTTTTCGTGCAGTTTGTAGTAATTTGTGCATTAGTTTCCCATGATGATGTGTAGAACATTTAGTTAGCATATTTGGTTGAGATTTGTAAAAAATATACAGCGTGATGCAAAATTCAGCTTTGTAGTACAGAAAGTTTAACTTGGTTTTCAAAATGTGAAGAAAGTGCATATATTAACGAATGCCCTGTATGTACTTCTGAATGGCACAGTAACATATTCCTCTTTTATCATTCGTTAACCACAGTATGGTGTGTCAAAGCCACATATAATGGAATCGAATCTTTTTTATTTTGAAAAAACTAAAAAACAGAAACAAACGTTATAAGAGAAACTTTAACGTTTCTTCAAGGACAAAGGAGACTTATCGCAAAAGGACAAATGGAGGGATTTCCTCTTCAATTTGAGCCTTATTTCGTCAAAATATGTAAATAACTTTGGGAGATATGGCGAATAGTATGTAGTATATAGTAACAATGGATAACAATATAATATATATGTAGAATGACATATGCTATATTGTTGAATAGTTGCCTAACAACATATATATACCAAATAGGAAAGTTTCTAAAAAAATTGAAGAAATTAGTGGTTGAAGCCATACATTTTCCAGTTACAACGAGTGTCACGTGGTCCCATCAGCCGTGAGAGGGTTAACTATTCCTTCTAAAGCAACAGGTACTACGTTCATTTTTTAGTGCAATTTGTAGTAATATGTGCATTTATTTTTCCATCATGATGTGTAGAACATTTAGTTAGCATATTTGGTTGAGATTTGGAAAAAAATATACAGGGTGATGCAAAATTCAGCTTTGTAGTACAGAAAGTATAAATTGGTTTTCAAAATGTGAAGAAAGTCCCTATATTAACGAATGCCCTGTATGTACTTCTGAATGGCACAGTAACATATTCCTCTTTTATCATTCGTTAACCACAGTATGGTGTGTCAAAGCCACATATAATGGAATCGAATCTGTTTTATTTTGAAAAAACTAAAAAACAGAAACAAACCTTATAAGAGAAATTTTAACGTTTCTTCAAGGGCAAAGGACACTTATCGCAACAGGACAAAATGGATGGGTTTCCTCTTCAATTTTAGCTTTCTTTCGTCAAAATATGTAAATAACTTTGGGAGATATGGCGAATAGTATGTAGTATATAGTAACAATGGATAACTATATAATATATATATATAGAATGACATATGCTATATTGTTGAATAGTTGCCTAACAACATATATACCAAATAGGGGAGTTTTTTACAAAAAATTGAAGAAATTAGTGGTTGAAGCCATATATTTTCCAGTTACAACGAGTGTCACGTGGTCTCATCAGCCGTGAGAGGGTTAACTATTTCTTCTAAAGAAACAGGTACTACGTTCATTTTTTTGTGCAGTTTGTAGTAATATGTGCATTTATTTTCCCATCATGATGTGTAGAACATTTAGTTAGCATATTTGGTTGTGATTTGGAAAAAATATAAAGGGTGATGCAAAATTCAGCTTTGTAGTACAGAAAGTATAAATTGGTTTTCAAAATGTGAAGAAAGTGCATATATTAACGAATGCCCTGTATGTACTTCTGAATGGCACAGTAACATATTCCTCTTTTATCATTCGTTAACCACAGTATGGTGTGTCAAAGCCACATATAATGGAATCGAATCTGTTTTATTTTGAAAAAACTAAAAAACAGAAACAAACGTTATAAGAGAAATTTTAACGTTTCTTCAAGGGCAAAGGAGACCTATCGCAAAAGGACAAAATGGAGGGATTTCCTCTTCAATTTTAGCTTTATTTCGTCAAAATATGAAAATAACTTTGGGAGATATGGCGAATAGTATGTAGTATATAGTAACAATGATTAACAAAATAATATATATGTAGAATGACATATGCTATATTGTTGAATAGTTGTCTCACAACATATATATACCAAATAGGAAAGTTTTTTAAAAAAATGAAGAAATTAGTGGTTGAAGCCATACATTTTCCAGTTACAACGAGTGTCACGTGGTCTCATCAGCCGTGAGAGGGTTAACTATTTCTTCTAAAGCAACAGGTACTACGTTCATTTTTTCGTGCAGTTTGTAGTAATTTGTGCATTAGTTTCCCATGATGATGTGTAGAACATTTAGTTAGCATATTTGGTTGAGATTTGTAAAAAATATACAGCGTGATGCAAAATTCAGCTTTGTAGTACAGAAAGTTTAACTTGGTTTTCAAAATGTGAAGAAAGTGCATATATTAACGAATGCCCTGTATGTACTTCTGAATGGCACAGTAACATATTCCTCTTTTATCATTCGTTAACCACAGTATGGTGTGTCAAAGCCACATATAATGGAATCGAATCTTTTTTATTTTGAAAAAACTAAAAAACAGAAACAAACGTTATAAGAGAAACTTTAACGTTTCTTCAAGGACAAAGGAGACTTATCGCAAAAGGACAAATGGAGGGATTTCCTCTTCAATTTTAGCTTTATTTCGTCAAAATATGTAAATAACTTTGGGAGATATTGCGAATAGTATGTAGTATATAGTAACAATGATTAACAAAATAATATATATGTAGAATGACATATGCTATATTGTTGAATAGTTGCCTAACAACATATATATACCAAATAGGAAAGTTTCTAAAAAAATTGAAGAAATTAGTGGTTGAAGCCATACATTTTCCAGTTACAACGAGTGTCACGTGGTCTCATCAGCCGTGAGAGGGTAAACTATTTCTTCTAAAGCAACAGGTACTACGTTCATTTTTTAGTGCAGTTTGTAGTAATATGTGCATTTATTTTCCCATCATGATGTGTAGAACATTTAGTTAGCATATTTGGTTGAGATTTGCAAAAAATATACAGCGTGATGCAAAATTCAGATTTGTAGTACAGAAAGTATAAATTGGTTTTCAAAATGTGAAGAAAGTGCATATATTAACGAATGCCCTGTATGTACTTCTGAATGGCACAGTAACATATTCCTCTTTTATCATTCGTTAACCACAGTATGGTGTGTCAAAGCCACATATAATGGAATCGAATCTGTTTTATTTTGAAAAAACTAAAAAACAGAAACAAACCTTATAAGAGAAATTTTAACGTTTCTTCAAGGGCAAAGGACACTTATCGCAACAGGACAAAATGGATGGGTTTCCTCTTCAATTTTAGCTTTCTTTCGTCAAAATATGTAAATAACTTTGGGAGATATGGCGAATAGTATGTAGTATATAGTAACAATGGATAACTATATAATATATATATAGAATGACATATGCTATATTGTTGAATAGTTGCCTAACAACATATATACCAAATAGGGGAGTTTTTTACAAAAAATTGAAGAAATTAGTGGTTGAAGCCATATATTTTCCAGTTACAACGAGTGTCACGTGGTCTCATCAGCCGTGAGAGGGTTAACTATTTCTTCTAAAGAAACAGGTACTACGTTCATTTTTTTGTGCAGTTTGTAGTAACATGTGCATTTATTTTCCCATCATGATGTGTAGAACATTTAGTTAGCATATTTGGTTGTGATTTGGAAAAAATATAAAGGGTGATGCAAAATTCAGCTTTGTAGTACAGAAAGTATAAATTGGTTTTCAAAATGTGAAGAAAGTGCATATATTAACGAATGCCCTGTATGTACTTCTGAATGGCACAGTAACATATTCCTCTTTTATCATTCGTTAACCACAGTATGGTGTGTCAAAGCCACATATAATGGAATCGAATCTGTTTTATTTTGAAAAAACTAAAAAACAGAAACAAACGTTATAAGAGAAATTTTAACGTTTCTTCAAGGGCAAAGGAGACCTATCGCAAAAGGACAAAATGGAGAGATTTCCTCTTCAATTTTAGCTTTATTTCGTCAAAATATGAAAAAAACTTTGGGAGATATGGCGAATAGTATGTAGTATATAGTAACAATGATTAACAATTTAATATATATGTAGAATGACATATGCTATATTGTTGAATAGTTGCCTCACAACATATATATACCAAATAGGAAAGTTTTTTAAAAAAATGAAGAAATTAGTGGTTGAAGCCATACATTTTCCAGTTACAACGAGTGTCACGTGGTCTCATCAGCCGTGAGAGGGTTAACTATTTCTTCTAAAGCAACAGGTACTACGTTCATTTTTTCGTGCAGTTTGTAGTAATTTGTGCATTAGTTTCCCATGATGATGTGTAGAACATTTAGTTAGCATATTTGGTTGAGATTTGTAAAAAATATACAGGGTGATGCAAAATTCAGCTTTGTAGTACAGAAAGTTTAACTTGGTTTTCAAAATGTGAAGAAAGTGCATATATTAACGAATGCCCTGTATGTACTTCTGAATGGCACAGTAACATATTCCTCTTTTATCATTCGTTAACCACAGTATGGTGTGTCAAAGCCACATATAATGGAATCGAATCTGTTTTATTTTGAAAAAACTAAAAAACAGAAACAAAAGTTATAAGAGGAATTTTAACGTTTCTTCAAGGGCAAAGGACACTTATCGCAACAGGACAAAATGGAGGGGTTTCCTCTTCAATTTTAGCTTTCTTTCGTCAAAATATGTAAATAACTTTGGGAGATATGGCGAATAGTATGTAGTATATAGTAACAATGGATAACAATATAATATATATGCAGAATGACATATGCTATATTGTTGAATAGTTGCCTAACAACATATATTTACCAAATAGGAGAGTTTTTTTTAAAAAAATGAAGAAATTAGTGGTTGAAGCCATACATTTTGCAGTTAGAACTTGTGTCACGTGGTCTCATCAGCCGAGAGAGGGTTAACTATTTCTTCTAAAGCAACAGGTACTACGTTCATTTTTAGTGCAATTTGTAGTAATTTGTGCATTTATTTTTTCATGATGATGTGTAGAACATTTAGTTGGCATATTTGGTTGAGATTTGGAAAAAAATATACAGGGTGATGCAAAATTCAGCTTTTTAGTACAGAAAGTATAAATTGGTTTTCAAAATGTGAAGAAAGTGCATATATTAACGAATGCCCTGTATGTACTTCTGAATGGTACAGTAACATATTCCTCTTTTATCATTCGTTAACCACAGTATGGTGTGTCAAAGCCACATATAATGGAATCGAATCTTTTTTATTTTGAAAAAACTAAAAAGAGAAACAAACGTTAGAAGAGGAATTTTAACGTTTCTTCAAGGGCAAAGGACTTTTGTCGCAACAGGACAAAATGGAGGTGTATCCTCTTCAATTTGAGCTTTATTTCGTGAAAATATGTAAGTAATTTTGGGAGATATGGCGAATAGTATGTAGTATATAGTAACAATGGATAACAATATAATATATATGTAGAATGACATATGCTATATTTTTGAATAGTTGCCTCACAACATATATATACCAAATAGGAAAGTTTTTTAAAAAAATGAAGAAATTAGTGGTTGAAGCCATACATTTTCCAGTTACAACGAGTGTCACGTGGTCTCATCAGCCGAGAGAGGGTTAACTATTTCTTCTAAAGCAACAGGTACTACGTTCATTTTTTTGTGCAGTTTGTAGTAATATGTGCTTTTATTTTCCCATCATGATGTGTAGAACATTTAGTTAGCATATTTGGTTGTGATTTGGAAAAAATATAAAGGGTGATGCAAAATTCAGCTTTGTAGTACAGAAAGTATAAATTGGTTTTCAAAATGTGAAGAAAGTGAATATATTAACGAATGCCCTGTATGTACTTCTGAATGGCACAGTAACATATTCCTCTTTTATCATTCGTTAACCACAGTATGGTGTGTCAAAGCCACATATAATGGAATCGAATCTGTTTTATTTTGAAAAAACTAAAAAACAGAAACAAACGTTATAAGAGAAATTTTAACGTTTCTTCAAGGGCAAAGGAGACTTATCGCAAAAGGACAAATGGAGGTATTTCCTCTTCAATTTTAGCTTTATTTCGTCAAAATATGTAAATAACTTTGGGAGATATGGCGAATAGTATGTAGTATATAGTAACAATGATTAACAAAATAATATATATGTAGAATGACATATGCTATATTGTTGAATAGTTGCCTAACAACATATATATACCAAATAGGAAAGTTTCTAAAAAAATTGAAGAAATTAGTGGTTGAAGCCATACATTTTCCAGTTACAACGAGTGTCACGTGGTCTCATCAGCCGTGAGAGGGTTAACTATTTCTTCTAAAGCAACAGGTACTACGTTCATTTTTTCGTGCAGTTTGTAGTAATTTGTGCATTAGTTTCCCATGATGATGTGTAGAACATTTAGTTAGCATATTTGGTTGAGATTTGTAAAAAATATACAGGGTGATGCAAAATTCAGCTTTGTAGTACAGAAAGTTTAACTTGGTTTTCAAAATGTGAAGAAAGTGCATATATTAACGAATGCCCTGTATGTATTTCTGAATGGCACAGTAACATATTCCTCTTTTATCATTCGTTAACCACAGTATGGTGTGTCAAAGCCACATATAATGGAATCGAATCTGTTTTATTTTGAAAAAACTAAAAAACAGAAACAAACGTTATAAGAGGAATTATAACGTTTCTTCAAGGGCAAAGGACACTTATCGCAACAGTACAAAATGGAGGGGTTTCCTCTTCAATTTTAGCTTTATTTCGTCAAAATATGTAAATAACTTTGGGAGATATGGCGAATAGTATGTAGTATAAAGTAACAATGGATAACAATATAATATATATGTAGAATGACATATGCTATATTGTTGAATAGTTGCCTAACAACATATATGTACCAAATAGGAGAGTTTTTTTAAAAAATTGAAGAAATTAGTGGTTGAAGCCATACATTTTCCAGTTACAACTTGTGTCACGTGGTCTCATCAGCCGTGAGAGGGTTAACTATTTCTTCTAAAGCAACAGGTACTACGTTCATTTTTAGTGCAATTTGTAGTAATTTGTGCATTTATTTTCCCATGATGATGTGTAGAACATTTATTTAGCATATTTGGTTGAGATTTGGAAAAAAATATACAGCGTGATACAAAATTCAGCTTTTTAGTACAGAAAGTATAAATTGGTTTTCAAAATGTGAAGAAAGTGCATATATTAACGAATGCCCTGTATGTACTTCTGAATGGTACAGTAACATATTCCTCTTTTATCATTCGCTAACCACAGTATGGTGTGTCAAAGCCACATATAATGGAATCGAATCTTTTTTATTTTGAAAAAACTAAAAAGAGAAACAAACGTTAGAAGAGGAATTTTAACGTTTCTTCAAGGGCAAAGGACCCTTGTCGCAACAGGACAAAATGGAGGTGTATCCTCTTCAATTTGAGTTTTATTTCGTGGAAATATGTAAATAATTTTGGGAGATATGGCGAATAGTATGTAGTATATAGTAACAATGGATAACAATATAATAAATATGTAGAATGACATATGCTATATTGTTGAATAGTTGTCTAACAACATATATATACCAAATAGGAAAGTTTTTTTAAAAAATGAAGAAATTAGTGGTTGAAGCCATACATTTTCCAGTTACAACGAGTGTCACGTGGTCTCGTCAGCCGTGAGAGGGTTAACTATTTCTTCTAAAGCAACAGGTACTACGTTCATTTTTAGTGCAATTTGTAGTAATTTGTGCATTTATTTTCCCATGATGATGTGTAGAACATTTAGTTAGCATATTTGGTTGAGATTTGGAAAAAAATATACAGGGTGATGCAAAATTCAGCTTTGTAGTACAGAAAGTATAAATTGGTTTTCAAAATGTGAAGAAAGTGCATATATTAACGAATGCTTTGTATGTACTTCTGAATGGTACAGTAACATATTCCTCTTTTATCATTCGCTAACCACAGTATGGTGTGTCAAAGCCACATATAATGGAATCGAATCTTTTTTATTTTGAAAAAACTAAAAAAGAGAAACAAACGTTAGAAGAGGAATTTTAACGTTTCTTCAAGGGCAAAGGACACTTATCGCAACAGGACAAAATGGAGGTGTTTCCTCTTCAATTTGAGCCTTATTTCGTCAAAATATGTAAATAACTTTGGGAGATATGGCGAATAGTATGTAGTATATAGTAACAATGGATAACAATATAATATATATGTAGAATGACATATGCTATATTGTTGAATAGTTGCCTAACAACATATATATACCAAATAGGAAAGTTTCTAAAAAAATTGAAGAAATTAGTGGTTGAAGCCATACATTTTCCAGTTACAACGAGTGTCACGTGGTCCCATCAGTCGTGAGAGGGTTAACTATTTCTTCTAAAGCAACAGGTACTACGTTCATTTTTTAGTGCAATTTGTAGTAATATGTGCATTTATTTTCCCATCATGATGTGTAGAACATTTAGTTAGCATATTTGGTTGAGATTTGGAAAAAATATACAGGGTGATGCAAAATTCAGCTTTGTAGTACAGAAAGTATAAATTGGTTTTCAAAATGTGAAGAAAGTGCCTATATTAACGAATGCCCTGTATGTACTTCTGAATGGCACAGTAACATATTCCTCTTTTAACATTCGTTAACCACAGTATGGTGTGTCAAAGCCACATATAATGGAATCGAATCTGTTTTATTTTGAAAAAACTAAAAAAAAAGAAACAAACCTTATAAGAGAAATTTTAACGTTTCTTCAAGGGCAAAGGACACTTATCGCAACAGGACAAAATGGATGGGTTTCCTCTTCAATTTTAGCTTTCTTTTGTCAAAATATGTAAATAACTTTGGGAGATATGGCGAATAGTATGTAGTATATAGTAACAATGGAAAACTATATAATATATATGTATAGAATGACATATGCTATGTTGTTGAATAGTTGCCTAACAACATATATACCAAATAGGGGAGTTTTTTTACAAAAAATTGAAGAAATTAGTGGTTGAAGCCATATATTTTCCAGTTACAACGAGTGTCACGTGGTCTCATCAGCCGTGAGAGGGTTAACTACTTCTTCTAAAGAAACAGGTACTACGTTCATTTTTTTGTGCAGTTTGTAGTAATATGTGCATTTATTTTCCCATCATGATGTGTAGAACATTTAGTTAGCATATTTGGTTGTGATTTGGAAAAAATATAAAGGGTAATGCAAAATTCAGCTTTGTAGTACAGAAAGTATAAATTGGTTTTCAAAATGTGAAGAAAGTGCATATATTAACGAATGCCCTGTATGTACTTCTGAATGGCACAGTAACATATTCCTCTTTTATCATTCGTTAACCACAGTATGGTGTGTCAAAGCCACATATAATGGAATCGAATCTGTTTTATTTTGAAAAAACTAAAAAACAGAAACAAACGTTATAAGAGAAATTTTAACGTTTCTTCAAGGGCAAAGGAGACCTATCGCAAAAGGACAAAATGGAGGGATTTCCTCTTCAATTTTAGCTTTATTTCGTCAAAATATGTAAATAACTTTGGGAGATATGGCGAATAGTATGTAGTATATAGTAACAATGATTAACAAAAAAATATATATGTAGAATGACATATGCTATATTGTTGAATAGTTGTCTCACAACATATATATACCAAATAGGAAAGTTTTTTTAAAAAAATGAAGAAATTAGTGGTTGAAGCCATACATTTTCCACTTACAACGAGTGTCACGTGGTCTCATCAGCCGTGAGAGGGTTAACTATTTCTTCTAAAGCAACAGGTACTACGTTCATTTTTTCGTGCAGTTTGTAGTAATTTGTGCATTAGTTTCCCATGATGATGTGTAGAACATTTAGTTAGCATATTTGGTTGAGATTTGTAAAAAATATACAGCGTGATGCAAAATTCAGCTTTGTAGTACAGAAAGTTTAACTTGGTTTTCAAAATGTGAAGAAAGTGCATATATTAACGAATGCCCTGTATGTACTTCTGAATGGCACAGTAACATATTCCTCTTTTATCATTCGTTAACCACAGTATGGTGTGTCAAAGCCACATATAATGGAATCGAATCTGTTTTATTTTGAAAAAACTAAAAAACAGAAACAAACCTTATAAGAGAAATTTTAACGTTTCTTCAAGGGCAAAGGACACTTATCGCAACAGGACAAAATGGATGGGTTTCCTCTTCAATTTTAGCTTTCTTTCGTCAAAATATGTAAATAACTTTGGGAGATATGGCGAATAGTATGTAGTATATAGTAACAATGGATAACTATATAATATATATATAGAATGACATATGCTATATTGTTGAATAGTTGCCTAACAACATATATACCAAATAGGGGAGTTTTTTACAAAAAATTGAAGAAATTAGTGGTTGAAGCCATATATTTTCCAGTTACAACGAGTGTCACGTGGTCTCATCAGCCGTGAGAGGTTTAACTATTTCTTCTAAAGAAACAGGTACTACGTTCATTTTTTTGTGCAGTTTGTAGTAACATGTGCATTTATTTTCCCATCATGATGTGTAGAACATTTAGTTAGCATATTTGGTTGTGATTTGGAAAAAATATAAAGGGTGATGCAAAATTCAGCTTTGTAGTACAGAAAGTATAAATTGGTTTTCAAAATGTGAAGAAAGTGCATATATTAACGAATGCCCTGTATGTACTTCTGAATGGTACAGTAACATATTCCTCTTTTATCATTCGTTAACCACAGTATGGTGTGTCAAAGCCACATATAATGGAATCGAATCTGTTTTATTTTGAAAAAACTAAAAAAAAGAAACAAACGTTATAAGAGAAATTTTAACGTTTATTCAAGGGCATAGGAGACCTATCGCAAAAGGACAAAATGGAGGGATTTCCTCTTCAATTTTAGCTTTATTTCGTCAAAATATGAAAATAACTTTGGGAGATATGGCGAATAGTATGTAGTATATAGTAACAATGATTAACAAAATAATATATATGTAGAATGACATATGCTATATTGTTGAATAGTTGTCTCACAACATATATATACCAAATAGGAAAGTTTTTTAAAAAAATGAAGAAATTAGTGGTTGAAGCCATACATTTTCCAGTTACAACGAGTGTCACGTGGTCTCATCAGCCGTGAGAGGGTTAACTATTTCTTCTAAAGCAACAGGTACTACGTTCATTTTTTCGTGCAGTTTGTAGTAATTTGTGCATTAGTTTCCCATGATGATGTGTAGAACATTTAGTTAGCATATTTGGTTGAGATTTGTAAAAAATATACAGCGTGATGCAAAATTCAGCTTTGTAGTACAGAAAGTTTAACTTGGTTTTCAAAATGTGAAGAAAGTGCATATATTAACGAATGCCCTGTATGTACTTCTGAATGGCACAGTAACATATTCCTCTTTTATCATTCGTTAACCACAGTATGGTGTGTCAAAGCCACATATAATGGAATCGAATCTGTTTTATTTTGAAAAAACTAAAAAAGAGAAACAAACGTTATAAGAGGAATTATAACGTTTCTTCAAGGGCAAAGGACACTTATCGCAACAGTACAAAATGGAGGGGCTTCCTCTTCAATTTTAGCTTTATTTCGTCAAAATATGTAAATAACTTTGGGAGATATGGCGAATAGTATGTAGTATAAAGTAACAATGGATAACAATATAATATATATGTAGAATGACATATGCTATATTGTTGAATAGTTGCCTAACAACATATATGTACCAAATAGGAGAGTTTTTTTAAAAAAATTGAAGAAATTAGTGGTTGAAGCCATACATTTTCCAGTTACAACTTGTGTCACGTGGTCTCATCAGCCGTGAGAGGGTTAACTATTTCTTCTAAAGCAACAGGTACTACGTTCATTTTTAGTGCAATTTGTAGTAATTTGTGCATTTATTTTCCCATGATGATGTGTAGAATATTTATTTAGCATATTTGGTTGAGATTTGGAAAAAAATATACAGGGTGATGCAAAATTCAGCTTTTTAGTACAGAAAGTATAAATTGGTTTTCAAAATGTGAAGAAAGTGCATATATTAACGAATGCCCTGTATGTACTTCTGAATGGCACAGTAACATATTCCTCTTTTATCATTCGTTAACCACAGTATGGTGTGTCAAAGCCACATATAATGGAATCGAATCTGTTTTATTTTGAAAAAACTAAAAAACAGAATCAAACGTTATAAGAGAAATTTTAACGTTTCTTCAAGGGCAAAGGAGACCTATCGCAAAAGGACAAAATGGAGGGATTTCCTCTTCAATTTTAGCTTTATTTCGTCAAAATATGAAAATAACTTTGGGAGATATGGCGAATAGTATGTAGTATATAGTAACAATGATTAACAAAATAATATATATGTAGAATGACATATGCTATATTGTTGAATAGTTGTCTCACAACATATATATACCAAATAGGAAAGTTTTTTTAAAAAAATGAAGAAATTAGTGGTTGAAGCCATACATTTTCCAGTTACAACGAGTGTCACGTGGTCTCATCAGCCGTGAGAGTGTTAACTATTTCTTCTAAAGCAACAGGTACTACGTTCATTTTTTCGTGCAGTTTGTAGTAATTTGTGCATTAGTTTCCCATGATGATGTGTAGAACATTTAGTTAGCATATTTGGTTGAGATTCGTAAAAAATATACAGCGTGATGCAAAATTCAGCTTTGTAGTACAGAAGGTTTAACTTGGTTTTCAAAATGTGAAGAAAGTGCATATATTAACGAATGCCCTGTATGTACTTCTGAATGGTACAGTAACATATTCCTCTTTTATCATTCGCTAACCACAGTATGGTGTGTCAAAGCCACATATAATGGAATCGAATCGTTTTTATTTTGAAAAAACTATAAAGAGAAACAAACGTTAGAAGAGGAATTTTAACGTTTCTTCAAGGGCAAAGGACCCTTGTCGCACCAGGACAAAATGGAGGTGTATCCTCTTCAATTTGAGCGTTATTTCGTGAAAATATGTAAATAATTTTGGGAGATATGGCGAATAGTATGTAGTATATAGTAACAATGGATAACAATATAATATATATGTAGAATGACATATGCTATATTGTTGAATAGTTGCCTCACAACATATATATACCAAATAGGAAAGTTTTTTTAAAAAATGAAGAAATTAGTGGTTGAAGCCATACATTTTCCAGTTACAACGAGTGTCACGTGGTCTCATCAGCCGTGAGAGGGTTAACTATTTCTTCTAAAGCAACCGGTACTACGTTCATTTTTTAGTGCAGTTTGTAGTAATTTGTGCATTAGTTTCCCATGATGATGTGTAGAACATGTAGTTAGCATATTTGGTTGAGATTTGTAAAAAATATACAGGGTGATGCAAAATTCAGCTTTGTAGTACAGAAAGTTTAACTTGGTTTTCAAAATGTGAAGAAAGTGCATATATTAACGAATGCCCTGTATGTACTTCTGAATGGCACAGTAACATATTCCTCTTTTATCATTCGTTAACCAAAGTATGGTGTGTCAAAGCCACATATAATGGAATCGAATCTGTTTTATTTTGAAAAAACTAAAAAAGAGAAACAAACGTTATAAGAGGAATTTTAACGTTTCTTCAAGGCCAAAAGACACTTATCGCAACAGGACAAAATGGAGGGGTTTCCTCTTCAATTTTAGCTTTATTTCGTCAAAATATGTAAATAACTTTGGGAGATATGGCGAATAGTATGTAGTATATAGTAACAATGGATAACAATATAATATATATGTAGAATGACATATGCTATATTGTTGAATAGTTGCCTAACAACATATATGTACCAAATAGGAGCGTTTTTTAAAAAAAAATTGAAGAAATTAGTGGTTGAAGCCATACATTTTGCAGTTAGAACTTGTGTCACGTGGTCTCATCAGCCGTGAGAGGGTTAACTATTTCTTCTAAAGCAACAGGTACTACGTTCATTTGTAGTGCAATTTGTAGTAATTTGTGCATTTATTTTCCCATGATGATGTGTAGAACATTTAGTTAGCATATTTGGTTGAGATTTGGAAAAAAATATACAGGGTGATGCAAAATTCAGCTTTTTAGTACAGAAAGTATAAATTGGTTTTCAAAATGTGAAGAAAGTGCATATATTAACGAATGCCCTGTATGTACTTCTGAATGGTACAGTAACATATTCCTCTTTTATCATTCGCTAACCACAGTATGGTGTGTCAAAGCCACATATAATGGAATCGAATCTTTTTTATTTTGAAAAAACTAAAAAAGAGAAACAAACGTTAGAAAAGGAATTTTAACGTTTCTTCAAGGGCAAAGGACACTTATCGCAAAAGGACTAAATGGAGGTGTTTCCTCTTCAATTTGAGCCTTATTTCGTCAAAATATGTAAATAAGTTTGGGAGATATGGCGAATAGTATGTAGTATATAGTAACAATGATTAACAAAATAATATATATGTAGAATGACATATGCTATATTGTTGAATAGTTGCCTCACAACATATATATACCAAATAGGAAAGTTTTTTAAAAAAATGAAGAAATTAGTGGTTGAAGCCATACATTTTCCAGTTACAACGAGTGTCACGTGGTCTCATCAGCCGTGAGAGGGTTAACTATTTCTTCTAAAGCAACAGGTACTACGTTCATTTTTTAGTGCAATTTGTAGTAATTTGTGCATTTATTTTCCCATGATGATGTGTAGAACATTTAGTTAGCATATTTGGGTGAGATTTGGATAAAAATATACAGGGTGATGCAAAATTCAGCAATTTAGTACAGAAAGTATAAATTGGTTTTCAAAATGTGAAGAAAGTGCATATATTAACGAATGCCCTGTATGTACTTCTGAATGGTACAGTAACATATTCCTCTTTTATCATTCGCTAACCACAGTATGGTGTGTCAAAGCCACATATAATGGAATCGAATCTTTTTTATTTTGAAAAAACTAAAAAAGAGAAACAAACGTTAGAAGAGGAATTTTAACGTTTCTTCAAGGGCAAAGGACCCTTATCGCAACAGGACAAAATGGAGGTGTTTCCTCTTCAATTTGAGCCTTATTTCGTCAAAATATGTAAATAATTTTGGGAGATATGGCGAATAGTATGTAGTATATAGTAACAATGGATAACAATATAATATATATGTAGAATGACATATGCTATATTGTTGAATAGTTGCCTCACAACATATATATACCAAATAGGAAAGTTTTTTAAAAAAATGAAGAAATTAGTGGTTGAAGCCATACATTTTCCAGTTACAACGAGTGTCACGTGGTCTCATCAGCCGTGAGAGGGTTAACTATTTCTTCTAAAGCAACAGGTACTACGTTCATTTTTTAGTGCAATTTGTAGTAATTTGTGTATTTATTTTCCCATGATGATGTGTAGAACATTTAGTTAGCATATTTGGTTGAGATTTGGATAAAAATATACAGGGTGATGCAAAATTCAGCATTTTAGTACAGAAAGTATAAATTGGTTTTCAAAATGTGAAGAAAGTGCATATATTAACGAATGCCCTGTATGTACTTCTGAATGGTACAGTAACATATTCCTCTTTTATCATTCGCTAACCACAGTATGGTGTGTCAAAGCCACATATAATGGAATCGAATCTTTTTTATTTTGAAAAAACTAAAAAAGAGAAACAAACGTTAGAAGAGGAATTTTAACGTTTCTTCAAGGGCAAAGGACCCTTATCGCAAAAGGACAAAATGGAGGTGTTTCCTCTTCAATTTGATCCTTATTTCCTCAAAATATGTAAATAATTTTGGGAGATATGGCGAATAGTATGTAGTATATAGTAACAATGGATAACAATATAATATATATGTAGAATGACATATGCTATATTGTTGAATAGTTGCCTAACAACATATATATACCAAATAGGAAAGTTTCTAAAAAAAATTGAAGAAATTAGTGGTTGAAGCCATACATTTTCCAGTTACAACGAGTGTCACGTGGTCTCATCAGCCGTGAGAAGGTTAACTATTTCTTCTAAAGCAACAGGTACTACGTTCATTTTTAGTGCAGTTTGTAGTAATATGTGCATTTATTTTCCCATCATGATGTGTAGAACATTTAGTTAGCATATTTGGTTGAAATTTGGAAAAAATATACAGGGTGATGCAAAATTCAGCTTTGTAGTACAGAAAGTATAAATTGGTTTTCAAAATGTTAAGAAAGTGCATATATTAACGAATGCTCTGTATGTACTTCTGAATGGCAGAGTAACATATTCCTCTTTTATCATTCGTTAACCACAGTATGGTGTGTCAAAGCCACATATAATGGAATCGAATCTGTTTTATTTTGAAAAAACTAAAAAACAGAAACAAATGTTATAAGAGAAATTTTAACGTTTCTTCAAGGGCAAAAGAGACTTATCGCAAAAGGACAAAATGGACGGATTTCCTCTTCAATTTTAGCTTTATTTCGTCAAAATATGTAAATAACTTTGGGAGATATGGCGAATAGTATGTAGTATATAGTAACAATGATTAACAAAATAATATATATGTAGAATGACATATGCTATATTGTTGAATAGTTGCCTCACAACATATATATACCAAATAGGAAAGTTTTTTTAAAAAAATGAAGAAATTAGTGGTTGAAGCCATATATTTTCCAGTTACAACGAGTGTCACGTGGTCTCATCAGCCGTGAGAGGGTTAACTATTTCTTCTAAAGCAACAGGTACTACGTTCATTTTTTCGTGCAGTTTGTAGTAATTTGTGCATTAGTTTCCCATGATGATGTGTAGAACATTTAGTTAGCATATTTGGTTGAGATTTGTAAAAAATATATAGCGTGATGCAAAATTCAGCTTTGTAGTACAGAAAGTTTAACTTGGTTTTCAAAATGTGAAGAAAGTGCATATATTAACGAATGCCCTGTATGTACTTCTGAATGGCACAGTAACATATTCCTCTTTTGTCATTCGTTAACCACAGTATGGTGTGTCAAAGCCACATATAATGGAATCGAATCTGTTTTATTTTGAAAAAACTAAAAAAAAAAACAAACGTTATAAGAGGAATTATAACGTTTCTTCAAGGGCAAAGGACACTTATCGCAACAGTACAAAATGGAGGGGTTTCCTCTTCAATTTTAGCTTTTTTTCGTCAAAATATGTAAATAACTTTGGGAGATATGGCGAATAGTAGGTAGTATATAGTAACAATGGATAACAATATAATATATATGTAGAATGACATATGCTATATTGTTGAATAGTTGCCTAACAACATATATATACCAAATAGGAAAGTTTCTAAAAAAATTGAAGAAATTAGTGGTTGAAGCCATACATTTTCCAGTTACAACGAGTGTCACGTGGTCTCATCAGCCGTGAGAGGGTTAACTATTTCTTCTAAAGCAACAGGTACTACGTTCATTTTTTAGTGCAATTTGTAGTAATATGTGCATTTATTTTCCCATCATGATGTGTAGAACATTTAGTTAGCATATTTGGTTGAGATTTGGAAAAAACATAAAGGGTGATGCAAAATTCAGCTTTGTAGTACAGAAAGTATAAATTGGTTTTCAAAATGTGAAGAAAGTGCATATATTAACGAATGCCCTGTATGTACTTCTGAATGGCACAGTAACATATTCCTCTTTTATCATTCGTTAACCACAGTATGTTGTGTCAAAGCCACATATAATGGAAACGAATCTGTTTTATTTTGAAAAAACTAAAAAACAGAAACAAACGTTATAAGAGAAATTTTAACGTTTCTTCAAGGGCAAAGGAGACTTATCGCAAAAGGACAAAATGGAGGGATTTCCTCTTCAATTTTAGCTTTATTTCGTCAAAATATGTAAATAACTTTGGGAGATATGGCGAATAGTATGTAGTATATAGTAACAATGATTAACAAAATAATATATATGTAGAATGACATATGCTATATTGTTGAATAGTTGCCTCACAACATATATATACCAAATAGGAAAGTTTTTTAAAAAAATGAAGAAATTAGTGGTTGAAGCCATACATTTTCCAGTTACAACGAGTGTCACGTGGTCTCATCAGCCGTGAGAGGGTTAACTATTTCTTCTAAAGCAACAGGTACTACGTTCATTTTTTAGTGCAATTTGTAGTAATTTGTGCATTTATTTTCCCATGATGATGTGTAGAACATTTAGTTAGCATATTTGGGTGAGATTTGGATAAAAATATACAGGGTGATGCAAAATTCAGCATTTTAGTACAGAAAGTATAAATTGGTTTTCAAAATGTGAAGAAAGTGCATATATTAACGAATGCCCTGTATGTACTTCTGAATGGTACAGTAACATATTCCTCTTTTATCATTCGCTAACCACAGTATGGTGTGTCAAAGCCACATATAATGGAATCGAATCTTTTTTATTTTGAAAAAACTAAAAAAGAGAAACAAACGTTAGAAGAGGAATTTTAACGTTTCTTCAAGGGCAAAGGACCCTTATCGCAACAGGACAAAATGGAGGTGTTTCCTCTTCAATTTGAGCCTTATTTCGTCAAAATATGTAAATAATTTTGGGAGATATGGCGAATAGTATGTAGTATATAGTAACAATGGATAACAATATAATATATATGTAGAATGACATATGCTATATTGTTGAATAGTTGCCTAACAATATATATATACCAAATAGGAAAGTTTCTAAAAAAATTGAAGAAATTAGTGGTTGAAGCCGTACATTTTCCAGTTACAACGAGTGTCACGTGGTCTCATCAGCCGTGAGAGGGTTAACTATTTCTTCTAAAGCAACAGGTACTACGTTCATTTTTTAGTGCAGTTTGTAGTAATATGTGCATTTATTTTCCCATCATGATGTGTAGAACATTTAGTTAGCATATTTGGTTGAGATTTGGAAAAAATATACAGGGTGATGCAAAATTCAGCTTTGTAGTACAGAAAGTATAAATTGGTTTTCAAAATGTGAAGAAAGTGCATATATTAACGAATGCTCTGTATGTACTTCTGAATGGCAGAGTAACATATTCCTCTTTTATCATTCGTTAACCACAGTATGGTGTGTCAAAGCCACATATAATGGAATCGAATCTGTTTTATTTTGAAAAAACTAAAAAACAGAAACAAACGTTATAAGAGAAATTTTAACGTTTCTTCAAGGGCAAAAGAGACTTATCGCAAAAGGACAAAATGGAGGGATTTCCTCTTCAATTTTAGCTTTATTTCGTCAAAATATGTAAATAACTTTGGGAGATATGGCGAATAGTATGTAGTATATAGTAACAATGGATAACAATATAATATATATGTAGAATGACATATGCTATATTGTTGAATAGTTGCCTAACAACATATATGTACCAAATAGGAGCGTTTTTAAAAAAAAAATTGAAGAAATTAGTGGTTGAAGCCATACATTTTGCAGTTAGAACTTGTGTCACGTGGTCTCATTAGCCGTGAGAGGGTTAACTATTTCTTCTAAAGCAACAGGTACTACGTTCATTTTTAGTGCAATTTGTAGTAATTTGTGCATTTATTTTCCCATGATGATGTGTAGAACATTTAGTTAGCATATTTGGTTGAGATTTGGAAAAAAATATACAGGGTGATGCAAAATTCAGCTTTTTAGTACAGAAAGTATAAATTGGTTTTCAAAATGTGAAGAAAGTGCATATATTAACGAATGCCCTGTATGTACTTCTGAATGGTACAGTAACATATTCCTCTTTTATCATTCGCTAACCACAGTATGGTGTGTCAAAGCCACATATAATGGAATCGAATCTTTTTTATTTTGAAAAAAACTAAAAAAAAAAAAAAAACAAACGATAGAAAAGGAATTTTAACGTTTCTTCAAGGGCAAAGGACACTTATCGCAAAAGGACTAAATGGAGGTGTTTCCTCTTCAATTTGAGCCTTATTTCGTCAAAATATGTAAATAACTTTGGGAGATATGGCGAATAGTATGTAGTATATAGTAACAATGGATAACAATATAATATATATGTAGAATGACATATGCTATATTGTTGAATAGTTGCCTAACAACATATATATACCAAATAGGAAAGTTTCTAAAAAAATTGAAGAAATTAGTGGTTGAAGCCATACATTTTCCAGTTACAACGAGTGTCACGTGGTCTCATCAGCCGTGAGAGGGTTAACTATTTCTTCTAAAGCAACAGGTACTACGTTCATTTTTTAGTGCAATTTGTAGTAATATGTGCATTTATTTTCCCATCATGATGTGTAGGACATTTAGTTAGCATATTTGGTTGAGATTTGGAAAAAATATACAGGGTGATGCAAAATTCAGCTTTGTAGTACAGAAAGTATAAATTGGTTTTCAAAATGTGAAGAAAGTGCATATATTAACGAATGCCCTGTATGTACTTCTGAATGGCACAGTAACATATTCCTCTTTTATCATTCGTTAACCACAGTATGTTGTGTCAAAGCCACATATAATGGAAACGAATCTGTTTTATTTTGAAAAAACTAAAAAACAGAAACAAACGTTATAAGAGAAATTTTAACGTTTCTTCAAGGGCAAAGGAGACTTATCGCAAAAGGACAAAATGGAGGGATTTCCTCTTCAATTTTAGCTTTATTTCGTCAAAATATGTAAATAACTTTGGGAGATATGGCGAATAGTATGTAGTATATAGTAACAATGATTAACAATATAATATATATGTAGAATGACATATGCTATATTGTTGAATAGTTGCCTAACAATATATATATACCAAATAGGAAAGTTTCTAAAAAAATTGAAGAAATTAGTGGTTGAAGCCGTACATTTTCCAGTTACAACGAGTGTCACGTGGTCTCATCAGCCGTGAGAGGGTTAACTATTTCTTCTAAAGCAACAGGTACTACGTTCATTTTTTAGTGCAGTTTGTAGTAATATGTGCATTTATTTTCCCATCATGATGTGTAGAACATTTAGTTAGCATATTTGGTTGAGATTTGGAAAAAATATACAGGGTGATGCAAAATTCAGCTTTGTAGTACAGAAAGTATAAATTGGTTTTCAAAATGTGAAGAAAGTGCATATATTAACGAATGCTCTGTATGTACTTCTGAATGGCAGAGTAACATATTCCTCTTTTATCATTCGTTAACCACAGTATGGTGTGTCAAAGCCACATATAATGGAATCGAATCTGTTTTATTTTGAAAAAACTAAAAAACAGAAACAAACGTTATAAGAGAAATTTTAACGTTTCTTCAAGGGCAAAAGAGACTTATCGCAAAAGGACAAAATGGAGGGATTTCCTCTTCAATTTTAGCTTTATTTCGTCAAAATATGTAAATAACTTTGGGAGATATGGCGAATAGTATGTAGTATATAGTAACAATGGATAACAATATAATATATATGTAGAATGACATATGCTATATTGTTGAATAGTTGCCTAACAACATATATGTACCAAATAGGAGCGTTTTTAAAAAAAAAATTGAAGAAATTAGTGGTTGAAGCCATACATTTTGCAGTTAGAACTTGTGTCACGTGGTCTCATTAGCCGTGAGAGGGTTAACTATTTCTTCTAAAGCAACAGGTACTACGTTCATTTTTAGTGCAATTTGTAGTAATTTGTGCATTTATTTTCCCATGATGATGTGTAGAACATTTAGTTAGCATATTTGGTTGAGATTTGGATAAAAATATACAGGGTGATGCAAAATTCAGCTTTTTAGTACAGAAAGTATAAATTGGTTTTCAAAATGTGAAGAAAGTGCATATATTAACGAATGCCCTGTATGTACTTCTGAATGGTACAGTAACATATTCCTCTTTTATCATTCGCTAACCACAGTATGGTGTGTCAAAGCCACATATAATGGAATCGAATCTTTTTTATTTTGAAAAAAACTAAAAAAAAAAAAAAACAAACGATAGAAAAGGAATTTTAACGTTTCTTCAAGGGCAAAGGACACTTATCGCAAAAGGACTAAATGGAGGTGTTTCCTCTTCAATTTGAGCCTTATTTCGTCAAAATATGTAAATAACTTTGGGAGATATGGCGAATAGTATGTAGTATATAGTAACAATGGATAACAATATAATATATATGTAGAATGACATATGCTATATTGTTGAATAGTTGCCTAACAACATATATATACCAAATAGGAAAGTTTCTAAAAAAATTGAAGAAATTAGTGGTTGAAGCCATACATTTTCCAGTTACAACGAGTGTCACGTGGTCTCATCAGCCGTGAGAGGGTTAACTATTTCTTCTAAAGCAACAGGTACTACGTTCATTTTTTAGTGCAATTTGTAGTAATATGTGCATTTATTTTCCCATCATGATGTGTAGGACATTTAGTTAGCATATTTGGTTGAGATTTGGAAAAAATATACAGGGTGATGCAAAATTCAGCTTTGTAGTACAGAAAGTATAAATTGGTTTTCAAAATGTGAAGAAAGTGCATATATTAACGAATGCCCTGTATGTACTTCTGAATGGCACAGTAACATATTCCTCTTTTATCATTCGTTAACCACAGTATGTTGTGTCAAAGCCACATATAATGGAAACGAATCTGTTTTATTTTGAAAAAACTAAAAAACAGAAACAAACGTTATAAGAGAAATTTTAACGTTTCTTCAAGGGCAAAGGAGACTTATCGCAAAAGGACAAAATGGAGGGATTTCCTCTTCAATTTTAGCTTTATTTCGTCAAAATATGTAAATAACTTTGGGAGATATGGCGAATAGTATGTAGTATATAGTAACAATGATTAACAAAATAATATATATGTAGAATGACATATGCTATATTGTTGAATAGTTGCCTCACAACATATATATACCAAATAGGAAAGTTTTTTAAAAAAATGAAGAAATTAGTGGTTGAAGCCATACATTTTCCAGTTACAACGAGTGTCACGTGGTCTCATCAGCCGTGAGAGGGTTAACTATTTCTTCTAAAGCAACAGGTACTACGTTCATTTTTTAGTGCAATTTGTAGTAATTTGTGCATTTATTTTCCCATGATGATGTGTAGAACATTTAGTTAGCATATTTGGGTGAGATTTGGATAAAAATATACAGGGTGATGCAAAATTCAGCATTTTAGTACAGAAAGTATAAATTGGTTTTCAAAATGTGAAGAAAGTGCATATATTAACGAATGCCCTGTATGTACTTCTGAATGGTACAGTAACATATTCCTCTTTTATCATTCGTTAACCACAGTATGGTGTGTCAAAGCCACATATAATGGAATCGAATCTTTTTTATTTTGAAAAAACTAAAAAAGAGAAACAAACGTTAGAAGAGGAATTTTAACGTTTCTTCAAAGGCAAAGGACCCTTATCGCAACAGGACAAAATGGAGGTGTTTCCTCTTCAATTTGAGCCTTATTTCGTCAAAATATGTAAATAATTTTGGGAGATATGGCGAATAGTATGTAGTATATAGTAACAATGGATAACAATATAATATATATGTAGAATGACATATGCTATATTGTTGAATAGTTGCCTAACAATATATATATACCAAATAGGAAAGTTTCTAAAAAAATTGAAGAAATTAGTGGTTGAAGCCGTACATTTTCCAGTTACAACGAGTGTCACGTGGTCTCATCAGCCGTGAGAGGGTTAACTATTTCTTCTAAAGCAACAGGTACTACGTTCATTTTTTAGTGCAGTTTGTAGTAATATGTGCATTTATTTTCCCATCATGATGGGTAGAACATTTAGTTAGCATATTTGGTTGAGATTTGGAAAAAATATACAGGGTGATGCAAAATTCAGCTTTGTAGTACAGAAAGTATAAATTGGTTTTCAAAATGTGAAGAAAGTGCATATATTAACGAATGCTCTGTATGTACTTCTGAATGGCAGAGTAACATATTCCTCTTTTATCATTCGTTAACCACAGTATGGTGTGTCAAAGCCACATATAATGGAATCGAATCTGTTTTATTTTGAAAAAACTAAAAAACAGAAACAAACGTTATAAGAGAAATTTTAACGTTTCTTCAAGGGCAAAAGAGACTTATCGCAAAAGGACAAAATGGAGGGATTTCCTCTTCAATTTTAGCTTTATTTCGTCAAAATATGTAAATAACTTTGGGAGATATGGCGAATAGTATGTAGTATATAGTAACAATGGATAACAATATAATATATATGTAGAATGACATATGCTATATTGTTGAATAGTTGCCTAACAACATATATGTACCAAATAGGAGCGTTTTTAAAAAAAAAATTGAAGAAATTAGTGGTTGAAGCCATACATTTTGCAGTTAGAACTTGTGTCACGTGGTCTCATTAGCCGTGAGAGGGTTAACTATTTCTTCTAAAGCAACAGGTACTACGTTCATTTTTAGTGCAATTTGTAGTAATTTGTGCATTTATTTTCCCATGATGATGTGTAGAACATTTAGTTAGCATATTTGGTTGAGATTTGGAAAAAAATATACAGGGTGATGCAAAATTCAGCTTTTTAGTACAGAAAGTATAAATTGGTTTTCAAAATGTGAAGAAAGTGCATATATTAACGAATGCCCTGTATGTACTTCTGAATGGTACAGTAACATATTCCTCTTTTATCATTCGCTAACCACAGTATGGTGTGTCAAAGCCACATATAATGGAATCG
Source organism: Thermobia domestica (assembly GCF_964235325.1). Taxonomy (NCBI): domain Eukaryota; kingdom Metazoa; phylum Arthropoda; class Insecta; order Zygentoma; family Lepismatidae; genus Thermobia; species Thermobia domestica. The sequence continues at coordinate 17,129 of NW_027656292.1, read as the reverse complement.
AATCTTTTTTATTTTGAAAAAACTAAAAAAAAAAAAAAAAACAAACGATAGAAAAGGAATTTTAACGTTTCTTCAAGGGCAAAGGACACTTATCGCAAAAGGACTAAATGGAGGTGTTTCCTCTTCAATTTGAGCCTTATTTCGTCAAAATATGTAAATAACTTTGGGAGATATGGCGAATAGTATGTAGTATATAGTAACAATGGATAACAATATAATATATATGTAGAATGACATATGCTATATTGTTGAATAGTTGCCTAACAACATATATATACCAAATAGGAAAGTTTCTAAAAAAATTGAAGAAATTAGTGGTTGAAGCCATACATTTTCCAGTTACAACGAGTGTCACGTGGTCTCATCAGCCGTGAGAGGGTTAACTATTTCTTCTAAAGCAACAGGTACTACGTTCATTTTTTAGTGCAATTTGTAGTAATATGTGCATTTATTTTCCCATCATGATGTGTAGAACATTTAGTTAGCATATTTGGTTGAGATTTGGAAAAAATATACAGGGTGATGCAAAATTCAGCTTTGTAGTACAGAAAGTATAAATTGGTTTTCAAAATGTGAAGAAAGTGCATATATTAACGAATGCCCTGTATGTACTTCTGAATGGCACAGTAACATATTCCTCTTTTATCATTCGTTAACCACAGTATGGTGTGTCAAAGCCACATATAATGGAATCGAATCTGTTTTATTTTGAAAAAACTAAAAAACAGAAACAAACGTTATAAGAGAAATTTTAACGTTTCTTCAAGGGCAAAAGAGACTTATCGCAAAAGGACAAAATGGAGGGATTTCCTCTTCAATTTTAGCTTTATTTCGTCAAAATATGTAAATAACTTTGGGAGATATGGCGAATAGTATGTAGTATATAGTAACAATGGATAACAATATAATATATATGTAGAATGACATATGCTATATTGTTGAATAGTTGCCTAACAACATATATGTACCAAATAGGAGCGTTTTTAAAAAAAAAATTGAAGAAATTAGTGGTTGAAGCCATACATTTTGCAGTTAGAACTTGTGTCACGTGGTCTCATTAGCCGTGAGAGGGTTAACTATTTCTTCTAAAGCAACAGGTACTACGTTCATTTTTAGTGCAATTTGTAGTAATTTGTGCATTTATTTTCCCATGATGATGTGTAGAACATTTAGTTAGCATATTTGGTTGAGATTTGGAAAAAAATATACAGGGTGATGCAAAATTCAGCTTTTTAGTACAGAAAGTATAAATTGGTTTTCAAAATGTGAAGAAAGTGCATATATTAACGAATGCCCTGTATGTACTTCTGAATGGTACAGTAACATATTCCTCTTTTATCATTCGCTAACCACAGTATGGTGTGTCAAAGCCACATATAATGGAATCGAATCTTTTTTATTTTGAAAAAACTAAAAAAAAAAAAAAAACAAACGATAGAAAAGGAATTTTAACGTTTCTTCAAGGGCAAAGGACACTTATCGCAAAAGGACTAAATGGAGGTGTTTCCTCTTCAATTTGAGCCTTATTTCGTCAAAATATGTAAATAACTTTGGGAGATATGGCGAATAGTATGTAGTATATAGTAACAATGGATAACAATATAATATATATGTAGAATGACATATGCTATATTGTTGAATAGTTGCCTAACAACATATATATACCAAATAGGAAAGTTTCTAAAAAAATTGAAGAAATTAGTGGTTGAAGCCATACATTTTCCAGTTACAACGAGTGTCACGTGGTCTCATCAGCCGTGAGAGGGTTAACTATTTCTTCTAAAGCAACAGGTACTACGTTCATTTTTTAGTGCAATTTGTAGTAATATGTGCATTTATTTTCCCATCATGATGTGTAGAACATTTAGTTAGCATATTTGGTTGAGATTTGGAAAAAATATACAGGGTGATGCAAAATTCAGCTTTGTAGTACAGAAAGTATAAATTGGTTTTCAAAATGTGAAGAAAGTGCATATATTAACGAATGCCCTGTATGTACTTCTGAATGGCACAGTAACATATTCCTCTTTTATCATTCGTTAACCACAGTATGGTGTGTCAAAGCCACATATAATGGAATCGAATCTGTTTTATTTTGAAAAAACTAAAAAACAGAAACAAACGTTATAAGAGAAATTTTAACGTTTCTTCAAGGGCAAAAGAGACTTATCGCAAAAGGACAAAATGGAGGGATTTCCTCTTCAATTTTAGCTTTATTTCGTCAAAATATGTAAATAACTTTGGGAGATATGGCGAATAGTATGTAGTATATAGTAACAATGGATAACAATATAATATATATGTAGAATGACATATGCTATATTGTTGAATAGTTGCCTAACAACATATATGTACCAAATAGGAGCGTTTTTAAAAAAAAAATTGAAGAAATTAGTGGTTGAAGCCATACATTTTGCAGTTAGAACTTGTGTCACGTGGTCTCATTAGCCGTGAGAGGGTTAACTATTTCTTCTAAAGCAACAGGTACTACGTTCATTTTTAGTGCAATTTGTAGTAATTTGTGCATTTATTTTCCCATGATGATGTGTAGAACATTTAGTTAGCATATTTGGTTGAGATTTGGAAAAAAATATACAGGGTGATGCAAAATTCAGCTTTTTAGTACAGAAAGTATAAATTGGTTTTCAAAATGTGAAGAAAGTGCATATATTAACGAATGCCCTGTATGTACTTCTGAATGGTACAGTAACATATTCCTCTTTTATCATTCGCTAACCACAGTATGGTGTGTCAAAGCCACATATAATGGAATCGAATCTTTTTTATTTTGAAAAAAACTAAAAAAAAAAAAAAACAAACGATAGAAAAGGAATTTTAACGTTTCTTCAAGGGCAAAGGACACTTATCGCAAAAGGACTAAATGGAGGTGTTTCCTCTTCAATTTGAGCCTTATTTCGTCAAAATATGTAAATAACTTTGGGAGATATGGCGAATAGTATGTAGTATATAGTAACAATGGATAACAATATAATATATATGTAGAATGACATATGCTATATTGTTGAATAGTTGCCTAACAACATATATATACCAAATAGGAAAGTTTCTAAAAAAATTGAAGAAATTAGTGGTTGAAGCCATACATTTTCCAGTTACAACGAGTGTCACGTGGTCTCATCAGCCGTGAGAGGGTTAACTATTTCTTCTAAAGCAACAGGTACTACGTTCATTTTTTAGTGCAATTTGTAGTAATATGTGCATTTATTTTCCCATCATGATGTGTAGAACATTTAGTTAGCATATTTGGTTGAGATTTGGAAAAAATATACAGGGTGATGCAAAATTCAGCTTTGTAGTACAGAAAGTATAAATTGGTTTTCAAAATGTGAAGAAAGTGCATATATTAACGAATGCCCTGTATGTACTTCTGAATGGCACAGTAACATATTCCTCTTTTATCATTCGTTAACCACAGTATGTTGTGTCAAAGCCACATATAATGGAAACGAATCTGTTTTATTTTGAAAAAACTAAAAAACAGAAACAAACGTTATAAGAGAAATTTTAACGTTTCTTCAAGGGCAAAGGAGACTTATCGCAAAAGGACAAAATGGAGGGATTTCCTCTTCAATTTTAGCTTTATTTCGTCAAAATATGTAAATAACTTTGGGAGATATGGCGAATAGTATGTCGTATATAGTAACAATGATTAACAAAATAATATATATGTAGAATGACATATGCTATATTGTTGAATAGTTGCCTCACAACATATATATACCAAATAGGAAAGTTTTTTAAAAAAATGAAGAAATTAGTGGTTGAAGCCGTACATTTTCCAGTTACAACGAGTGTCACGTGGTCTCATCAGCCGTGAGAGGGTTAACTATTTCTTCTAAAGCAACAGGTACTACGTTCATTTTTTAGTGCAGTTTGTAGTAATATGTGCATTTATTTTCCCATCATGATGTGTAGAACATTTAGTTAGCATATTTGGTTGAGATTTGGAAAAAATATACAGGGTGATGCAAAATTCAGCTTTGTAGTACAGAAAGTATAAATTGGTTTTCAAAATGTGAAGAAAGTGCATATATTAACGAATGCTCTGTATGTACTTCTGAATGGCAGAGTAACATATTCCTCTTTTATCATTCGTTAACCACAGTATGGTGTGTCAAAGCCACATATAATGGAATCGAATCTGTTTTATTTTGAAAAAACTAAAAAACAGAAACAAACGTTATAAGAGAAATTTTAACGTTTCTTCAAGGGCAAAAGAGACTTATCGCAAAAGGACAAAATGGAGGGATTTCCTCTTCAATTTTAGCTTTATTTCGTCAAAATATGTAAATAACTTTGGGAGATATGGCGAATAGTATGTAGTATATAGTAACAATGGATAACAATATAATATATATGTAGAATGACATATGCTATATTGTTGAATAGTTGCCTAACAACATATATGTACCAAATAGGAGCGTTTTTAAAAAAAAAATTGAAGAAATTAGTGGTTGAAGCCATACATTTTGCAGTTAGAACTTGTGTCACGTGGTCTCATTAGCCGTGAGAGGGTTAACTATTTCTTCTAAAGCAACAGGTACTACGTTCATTTTTAGTGCAATTTGTAGTAATTTGTGCATTTATTTTCCCATGATGATGTGTAGAACATTTAGTTAGCATATTTGGTTGAGATTTGGAAAAAAATATACAGGGTGATGCAAAATTCAGCTTTTTAGTACAGAAAGTATAAATTGGTTTTCAAAATGTGAAGAAAGTGCATATATTAACGAATGCCCTGTATGTACTTCTGAATGGTACAGTAACATATTCCTCTTTTATCATTCGCTAACCACAGTATGGTGTGTCAAAGCCACATATAATGGAATCGAATCTTTTTTATTTTGAAAAAACTAAAAAAAAAAAAAACAAATGATAGAAAAGGAATTTTAACGTTTCTTCAAGGGCAAAGGACACTTATCGCAAAAGGACTAAATGGAGGTGTTTCCTCTTCAATTTGAGCCTTATTTCGTCAAAATATGTAAATAACTTTGGGAGATATGGCGAATAGTATGTAGTATATAGTAACAATGGATAATAATATAATATATATGTAGAATGACATATGCTATATTGTTGAATAGTTGCCTAACAACATATATATACCAAATAGGAAAGTTTCTAAAAAAATTGAAGAAATTAGTGGTTGAAGCCATACATTTTCCAGTTACAACGAGTGTCACGTGGTCTCATCAGCCGTGAGAGGGTTAACTATTTCTTCTAAAGCAACAGGTACTACGTTCATTTTTTAGTGCAATTTGTAGTAATATGTGCATTTATTTTCCCATCATGATGTGTAGAACATTTAGTTAGCATATTTGGTTGAGATTTGGAAAAAATATACAGGGTGATGCAAAATTCAGCTTTGTAGTACAGAAAGTATAAATTGGTTTTCAAAATGTGAAGAAAGTGCATATATTAACGAATGCCCTGTATGTACTTCTGAATGGCACAGTAACATATTCCTCTTTTATCATTCGTTAACCACAGTATGTTGTGTCAAAGCCACATATAATGGAAACGAATCTGTTTTATTTTGAAAAAACTAAAAAACAGAAACAAACGTTATAAGAGAAATTTTAACGTTTCTTCAAGGGCAAAGGAGACTTATCGCAAAAGGACAAAATGGAGGGATTTCCTCTTCAATTTTAGCTTTATTTCGTCAAAATATGTAAATAACTTTGGGAGATATGGCGAATAGTATGTAGTATATAGTAACAATGATTAACAAAATAATATATATGTAAAATGACATATGCTATATTGTTGAATAGTTGCCTCACAACATATATATACCAAATAGGAAAGTTTTTTAAAAAAATGAAGAAATTAGTGGTTGAAGCCATACATTTTCCAGTTACAACGAGTGTCACGTGGTCTCATCAGCCGTGAGAGGGTTAACTATTTCTTCTAAAGCAACAGGTACTACGTTCATTTTTAGTGCAATTTGTAGTAATTTGTGCATTTATTTTCCCATGATGATGTGTAGAACATTTAGTTAGCATATTTGGTTGAGATTTGGAAAAAAATATACAGGGTGATGCAAAATTCAGCTTTTTAGTACAGAAAGTATAAATTGGTTTTCAAAATGTGAAGAAAGTGCATATATTAACGAATGCCCTGTATGTACTTCTGAATGGTACAGTAACATATTCCTCTTTTATCATTCGCTAACCACAGTATGGTGTGTCAAAGCCACATATAATGGAATCGAATCTTTTTTATTTTGAAAAAACTAAAAAAAAAAAAACAAACGATAGAAAAGGAATTTTAACGTTTCTTCAAGGGCAAAGGACACTTATCGCAAAAGGACTAAATGGAGGTGTTTCCTCTTCAATTTGAGCCTTATTTCGTCAAAATATGTAAATAACTTTGGGAGATATGGCGAATAGTATGTAGTATATAGTAACAATGGATAATAATATAATATATATGTAGAATGACATATGCTATATTGTTGAATAGTTGCCTAACAACATATATATACCAAATAGGAAAGTTTCTAAAAAAATTGAAGAAATTAGTGGTTGAAGCCATACATTTTCCAGTTACAACGAGTGTCACGTGGTCTCATCAGCCGTGAGAGGGTTAACTATTTCTTCTAAAGCAACAGGTACTACGTTCATTTTTTAGTGCAATTTGTAGTAATATGTGCATTTATTTTCCCATCATGATGTGTAGAACATTTAGTTAGCATATTTCGTTGAGATTTGGAAAAAATATACAGGGTGATGCAAAATTCAGCTTTGTAGTACAGAAAGTATAAATTGGTTTTCAAAATGTGAAGAAAGTGCATATATTAACGAATGCCCTGTATGTACTTCTGAATGGCACAGTAACATATTCCTCTTTTATCATTCGTTAACCACAGTATGTTGTGTCAAAGCCACATATAATGGAAACGAATCTGTTTTATTTTGAAAAAACTAAAAAACAGAAACAAACGTTATAAGAGAAATTTTAACGTTTCTTCAAGGGCAAAGGAGACTTATCGCAAAAGGACAAAATGGAGGGATTTCCTCTTCAATTTTAGCTTTATTTCGTCAAAATATGTAAATAACTTTGGGAGATATGGCGAATAGTATGTAGTATATAGTAACAATGATTAACAAAATAATATATATGTAAAATGACATATGCTATATTGTTGAATAGTTGCCTCACAACATATATATACCAAATAGGAAAGTTTTTTAAAAAAATGAAGAAATTAGTGGTTGAAGCCATACATTTTCCAGTTACAACGAGTGTCACGTGGTCTCATCAGCCGTGAGAGGGTTAACTATTTCTTCTAAAGCAACAGGTACTACGTTCATTTTTAGTGCAATTTGTAGTAATTTGTGCATTTATTTTCCCATGATGATGTGTAGAACATTTAGTTAGCATATTTGGGTGAGATTTGGATAAAAATATACAGGGTGATGCAAAATTCAGCATTTTAGTACAGAAAGTATAAATTGGTTTTCAAAATGTGAAGAAATTGCATATATTAACGAATGCCCTGTATGTACTTCTGAATGGTACAGTAACATATTCCTCTTTTATCATTCGCTAACCACAGTATGGTGTGTCAAAGCCACATATAATGGAATCGAATCTGTTTTATTTTGAAAAAACTAAAAAAGAGAAACAAACGTTAGAAGAGGAATTTTAACGTTTCTTCAAGGGCAAAGGACCCTTATCGCAACAGGACAAAATGGAGGTGTTTCCTCTTCAATTTGAGCCTTATTTCGTCAAAATATGTAAATAATTTTGGGAGATATGGCGAATAGTATGTAGTATATAGTAACAATGGATAACAATATAATATATATGTAGAATGACATATGCTATATTGTTGAATAGTTGCCTAACAATATATATATACCAAATAGGAAAGTTTCTAAAAAAATTGAAGAAATTAGTGGTTGAAGCCGTACATTTTCCAGTTACAACGAGTGTCACGTGGTCTCATCAGCCGTGAGAGGGTTAACTATTTCTTCTAAAGCAACAGGTACTACGTTCATTTTTTAGTGCAGTTTGTAGTAATATGTGCATTTATTTTCCCATCATGATGTGTAGAACATTTAGTTAGCATATTTGGTTGAGATTTGGAAAAAATATACAGGGTGATGCAAAATTCAGCTTTGTAGTACAGAAAGTATAAATTGGTTTTCAAAATGTGAAGAAAGTGCATATATTAACGAATGCTCTGTATGTACTTCTGAATGGCACAGTAACATATTCCTCTTTTATCATTCGTTAACCACAGTATGGTGTGTCAAAGCCACATATAATGGAATCGAATCTGTTTTATTTTGAAAAAACTAAAAAACAGAAACAAACGTTATAAGAGAAATTTTAAAGTTTCTTCAAGGGCAAAAGAGACTTATCGCAAAAGGACAAAATGGAGGGATTTCCTCTTCAATTTTAGCTTTATTTCGTCAAAATATGTGAATAACTTTGGGAGATATGGCGAATAGTATGTAGTATATAGTAACAATGATTAACAAAATAATATATATGTAGAATGACATATGCTATATTGTTGAATAGTTGCCTCACAACATATATATACCAAATAGGAAAGTTTTTTAAAAAAATGAAGAAATTAGTGGTTGAAGCCATACATTTTCCAGTTACAACGAGTGTCACGTGGTCTCATCAGCCGTGAGAGGGTTAACTATTTCTTCTAAAGCAACAGGTACTACGTTCATTTTTTAGTGCAATTTGTAGTAATTTGTGTATTTATTTTCCCATGATGATGTGTAGAACATTTAGTTAGCATATTTGGTTGAGATTTGGATAAAAATATACAGGGTGATGCAAAATTCAGCATTTTAGTACAGAAAGTATAAATTGGTTTTCAAAATGTGAAGAAAGTGCATATATTAACGAATGCCCTGTATGTACTTCTGAATGGTACAGTAACATATTCCTCTTTTATCATTCGCTAACCACAGTATGGTGTGTCAAAGCCACATATAATGGAATCGAATCTTTTTTATTTTGAAAAAACTAAAAAAGAGAAACAAACGTTAGAAGAGGAATTTTAACGTTTCTTCAAGGGCAAAGGACCCTTATCGCAACAGGACAAAATGGAGGTGTTTCCTCTTCAATTTGAGCCTTATTTCGTCAAAATATGTAAATAATTTTGGGAGATATGGCGAATAGTATGTAGTATATAGTAACAATGGATAACAATATAATATATATGTAGAATGACATATGCTATATTGTTGAATAGTTGCCTAACAACATATATATACCAAATAGGAAAGTTTCTAAAAAAATTGAAGAAATTAGTGGTTGAAGCCATACATTTTCCAGTTACAACGAGTGTCACGTGGTCTCATCAGCCGTGAGAGGGTTAACTATTTCTTCTAAAGCAACAGGTACTACGTTCATTTTTTAGTGCAGTTTGTAGTAATATGTGCATTTATTTTCCCATCATGATGTGTAGAACATTTAGTTAGCATATTTGGTTGAAATTTGGGAAAAATATACAGGGTGATGCAAAATTCAGCTTTGTAGTACAGAAATTATAAATTGGTTTTCAAAATGTGAAGAAAGTGCATATATTAACGAATGCTCTGTATGTACTTCTGAATGGCAGAGTAACATATTCCTCTTTTATCATTCGTTAACCACAGTATGGTGTGTCAAAGCCACATATAATGGAATCGAATCTGTTTTATTTTGAAAAAACTAAAAAACAGAAACAAATGTTATAAGAGAAATTTTAACGTTTCTTCAAGGGCAAAAGAGACTTATCGCAAAAGGACAAAATGGACGGATTTCCTCTTCAATTTTAGCTTTATTTCGTCAAAATATGTAAATAACTTTGGGAGATATGGCGAATAGTATGTAGTATATAGTAACAATGATTAACAAAATAATATATATGTAGAATGACATATGCTATATTGTTGAATAGTTGCCCCACAACATATATATACCAAATAGGAAAGTTTTTTTAAAAAAATGAAGAAATTAGTGGTTGAAGCCATATATTTTCCAGTTACAACGAGTGTCACGTGGTCTCATCAGCCGTGAGAGGGTTAACTATTTCTTCTAAAGCAACAGGTACTACGTTCATTTTTTCGTGCAGTTTGTAGTAATTTGTGCATTAGTTTCCCATGATGATGTGTAGAACATTTAGTTAGCATATTTGGTTGAGATTTGTAAAAAATATATAGCGTGATGCAAAATTCAGCTTTGTAGTACAGAAAGTTTAACTTGGTTTTCAAAATGTGAAGAAAGTGCATATATTAACGAATGCCCTGTATGTACTTCTGAATGGCACAGTAACATATTCCTCTTTTATCATTCGTTAACCACAGTATGGTGTGTCAAAGCCACATATAATGGAATCGAATCTGTTTTATTTTGAAAAAACTAAAAAACAGAAACAAACGTTATAAGAGGAATTATAACGTTTCTTCAAGGGCAAAGGACACTTATCGCAACAGTACAAAATGGAGGGGTTTCCTCTTCAATTTTAGCTTTTTTTCGTCAAAATATGTAAATAAATTTGGGAGATATGGCGAATAGTATGTAGTATATAGTAACAATGATTAATAATATAATATATATGTAGAATGACATATGCTATATTGTTGAATAGTTGCCTAACAACATATATGTACCAAATAGGAGAGTTTTTAAAAAAAAATTGAAGAAATTAGTGGTTGAAGCCATACATTTTCCAGTTACAACGAGTGTCACGTGGTCTCATCTGCCGTGAGAGGGTTAACTATTTCTTCTAAAGCAAAATTACTACGTTCATTTTTTAGTGCAATTTGTAGTAATTTGTGCATTTATTTTCCCATGATGATGTGTAGAACATTTAGTTAGCATATTTGGTTGAGATTTGGAAAAAATATAAAGGGTGATGCAAAATTCAGCTTTGTAGTACAGAAAGTATAAATTGGTTTTCAAAATGTGAAGAAAGTGCATATATTAACGAATGCCCTGTATGTACTTCTGAATGGCACAGTAACATATTCCTCTTTTATCATTCGTTAACCACAGTATGGTGTGTCAAAGCCACATATAATGGAATCGAATCTGTTTTATTTTGAAAAAACTAAAAAACAGAAACAAACGTTAAAAGAGAAATTTTAACGTTTCTTCAAGGGCAAAGGAGACTTATCGCAAAAGGACAAAATGGAGGGATTTCCTCTTCAATTTTAGCTTTATTTCGTCAAAATATGTAAATAACTTTGGGAGATATGGCGAATAGTATGTAGTATATAGTAACAATGATTAACAAAATAATATATATGTAGAATGACATATGCTATATTGTTGAATAGTTGCCTCACAACATATATATACCAAATAGGAAAGCTTTTTAAAAAAATGAAGAAATTAGTGGTTGAAGCCATACATTTTCCAGTTACAACGAGTGTCACGTGGTCTCATCAGCCGTGAGAGGGTTAACTATTTCTTCTAAAGCAACAGGTACTACGTTCATTTTTTAGTGCAATTTGTAGTAATTTGTGCATTTATTTTCCCATGATGATGTGTAGAACATTTAGTTAGCATATTTGGTTGAGATTTGGATAAAAATATACAGGGTGATGCAAAATTCAGCATTTTAGTACAGAAAGTATAAATTGGTTTTCAAAATGTGAAGAAAGTGCATATATTAACGAATGCCCTGTATGTACTTCTGAATGGTACAGTAACATATTCCTCTTTTATCATTCGCTAACCAGAGTATGGTGTGTCAAAGCCACATATAATGGAATCGAATCTTTTTTATTTTGAAAAAACTAAAAAAGAGAAACAAACGTTAGAAGAGGAGTTTTAACGTTTCTTCAAGGGCAAAGGACCCTTATCGCAACAGGACAAAATGGAGGTGTTTCCTCTTCAATTTGAGCCTTATTTCGTCAAAATATGTAAATAATTTTGGGAGATATGGCGAATAGTATGTAGTATATAGTAACAATGGATAACAATATAATATATATGTAGAATGACATATGCTATATTGTTGAATAGTTGCCTAACAACATATATATACCAAATAGGAAAGTTTCTAAAAAAATTGAAGAAATTAGTGGTTGAAGCCATACATTTTCCAGTTACAACGAGTGTCACGTGGTCTCATCAGCCGTGAGAGGGTTAACTATTTCTTCTAAAGCAACAGGTACTACGTTCATTTTTTAGTGCAGTTTGTAGTAATATGTGCATTTATTTTCCCATCATGATGTGTAGAACATTTAGTTAGCATATTTGGTTGAAATTTGGAGAAAATATACAGGGTGATGCAAAATTCAGCTTTGTAGTACAGAAAGTATAAATTGGTTTTCAAAATGTGAAGAAAGTGCATATATTAACGAATGCTCTGTATGTACTTCTGAATGGCACAGTAACATATTCCTCTTTTATCATTCGTTAACCACAGTATGGTGTGTCAAATCCACATATAATGGAATCGAATCTGTTTTATTTTGAAAAAACTAAAAAACAGAAACAAACGTTATAAGAGAAATTTTAACGTTTCTTCAAGGGCAAAAGAGACTTATCGCAAAAGGACAAAACGGAGGGATTTCCTCTTCAATTTTAGCTTTATTTCGTCAAAATATGTAAATAACTTTGGGAGATATGGCGAATAGTATGTAGTATATAGTAACAATGATTAACAAAATAATATATATGTAGAATGACATATGCTATATTGTTGAATAGTTGCCTCACAACATATATATACCAAATAGGAAAGTTTTTTTAAAAAAATGAAGAAATTAGTGGTTGAAGCCATATATTTTCCAGTTACAACGAGTGTCACGTGGTCTCATCAGCCGTGAGAGGGTTAACTATATCTTCTAAAGCAAAAGGTACTACGTTCATTTTTTCGAGCAGTTTGTAGTAATTTGTGCATTAGTTTCCCATGATGATGTGTAGAACATTTAGTTAGCATATTTGGTTGAGATTTGTAAAAAATATATAGCGTGATGCAAAATTCAGCTTTGTAGTACAGAAAGTTTAACTTGGTTTTCAAAATGTGAAGAAAGTGCATATATTAACGAATGCCCTGTATGTACTTCTGAATGGCACAGTAACATATTCCTCTTTTATCATTCGTTAACCACAGTATGGTGTGTCAAAGCCACATATAATGGAATCGAATCTGTTTGATTTTGAAAAAACTAAAAAACAGAAACAAACGTTATAAGAGAAATTTTAACGTTTCTTCAAGGGCAAAGGACACTTATCGCAACATTACAAAATGGAGGGGTTTTTTCTTCAATTTTAGCTTTTTTTCGTCAAAATATGTAAATAACTTTGGGAGATATGGCGAATAGTAGGTAGTATATAGTAACAATGGATAACAATTTAATATATATGTAGAATGACATATGCTATATTGTTGAATAGTTGCCTAACAACATATATGTACCAAATAGGAGAGTTTTTAAAAAAAATTGAAGAAATTAGTGGTTGAAGCCATACATTTTCCAGTTACAACGAGTGTCACGTGGTCTCATCTGCCGTGAGAGGGTTAACTATTTCTTCTAAAGCAACAGGTACTACGTTCATTTTTTAGTGCAATTTGTAGTAATTTGTGCATTTATTTTCCCATGATGCTGTGTAGAACATTTAGTTAGCATATTTGGTTGAGATTTGGATAAAAATATACAGGGTGATGCAAAATTCAGCTTTTTAGTACAGAAAGTATAAATTGGTTTTCAAAATGTGAAGAAAGTGCATATATTAACGAATGCCCTGTATGTACTTCTGAATGGTACAGTAACATATTCCTCTTTTATCATTCGCTAACCACAGTATGGTGTGTCAAAGCCACATATAATGGAATCGAATCTTTTTTATTTTGAAAAAACTAAAAAAGAGAAACAAACGTTAGAAGAGGAATTTTAACGTTTCTTCAAGGGCAAAGGACCCTTATCGCAACAGGACAAAATGGAGGTGTTTCCTCTTCAATTTGAGCCTTATTTCGTCAAAATATGTAAATAATTTTGGGAGATATGGCGAATAGTATGTAGTATATAGTAACAATGGATAACAATATAATATATATGTAGAATGACATATGCTATATTGTTGAATAGTTGCCTAACAACATATATATACCAAATAGGAAAGTTTCTAAAAAAATTGAAGAAATTAGTGGTTGAAGCCATACATTTTCCAGTTACAACGAGTGTCACGTGGTCTCATCAGCCGTGAGAGGGTTAACTATTTCTTCTAAAGCAACAGGTACTACGTTCATTTTTTAGTGCAGTTTGTAGTAATATGTGCATTTATTTTCCCATCATGATGTGTAGAACATTTAGTTAGCATATTTGGTTGAAATTTGGAGAAAATATACAGGGTGATGCAAAATTCAGCTTTGTAGTACAGAAAGTATAAATTGGTTTTCAAAATGTGAAGAAAGTGCATATATTAACGAATGCTCTGTATGTACTTCTGAATGGCACAGTAACATATTCCTCTTTTATCATTCGTTAACCACAGTATGGTGTGTCAAATCCACATATAATGGAATCGAATCTGTTTTATTTTGAAAAAACTAAAAAACAGAAACAAACGTTATAAGAGAAATTTTAACGTTTCTTCAAGGGCAAAAGAGACTTATCGCAAAAGGACAAAATGGAGGGATTTCCTCTTCAATTTTAGCTTTATTTCGTCAAAATATGTAAATAACTTTGGGAGATATGGCGAATAGTATGTAGTATATAGTAACAATGATTAACAAAATAATATATATGTAGAATGACATATGCTATATTGTTGAATAGTTGCCTCACAACATATATATACCAAATAGGAAAGTTTTTTTAAAAAAATGAAGAAATTAGTGGTTGAAGCCATATATTTTCCAGTTACAACGAGTGTCACGTGGTCTCATCAGCCGTGAGAGGGTTAACTATTTCTTCTAAAGCAAAAGGTACTACGTTCATTTTTTCGAGCAGTTTGTAGTAATTTGTGCATTAGTTTCCCATGATGATGTGTAGAACATTTAGTTAGCATATTTGGTTGAGATTTGTAAAAAATATATAGCGTGATGCAAAATTCAGCTTTGTAGTACAGAAAGTTTAACTTGGTTTTCAAAATGTGAAGAAAGTGCATATATTAACGAATGCCCTGTATGTACTTCTGAATGGCACAGTAACATATTCCTCTTTTATCATTCGTTAACCACAGTATGGTGTGTCAAAGCCACATATAATGGAATCGAATCTGTTTGATTTTGAAAAAACTAAAAAACAGAAACAAACGTTATAAGAGAAATTTTAACGTTTCTTCAAGGGCAAAGGACACTTATCGCAACATTACAAAATGGAGGGGTTTTTTCTTCAATTTTAGCTTTTTTTCGTCAAAATATGTAAATAACTTTGGGAGATATGGCGAATAGTAGGTAGTATATAGTAACAATGGATAACAATTTAATATATATGTAGAATGACATATGCTATATTGTTGAATAGTTGCCTAACAACATATATGTACCAAATAGGAGAGTTTTTAAAAAAAATTGAAGAAATTAGTGGTTGAAGCCATACATTTTCCAGTTACAACGAGTGTCACGTGGTCTCATCAGCCGTGAGAGGGTTAACTATTTCTTCTAAAGCAACAGGTACTACGTTCATTTTTTAGTGCAATTTGTAGTAATTTGTGCATTTATTTTCCCATGATGCTGTGTAGAACATTTAGTTAGCATATTTGGTTGAGATTTGGATAAAAATATACAGGGTGATGCAAAATTCAGCTTTTTAGTACAGAAAGTATAAATTGGTTTTCAAAATGTGAAGAAAGTGCATATATTAACGAATGCCCTGTATGTACTTCTGAATGGTACAGTAACATATTCCTCTTTTATCATTCGCTAACCACAGTATGGTGTGTCAAAGCCACATATAATGGAATCGAATCTTTTTTATTTTGAAAAAACTAAAAAAGAGAAACAAACGTTATAAGAGGAATTTTAACGTTTCGTCAGGGGCAAAGGACGCTTATCGCAACAGGACAAAATGGAGGTGTTTCCTCTTCAATTTGACCCTTATTTCGTCAAAATATGTAAATAATTTTGGGAGATATGGCGAATAGTATGTAGTATATAGTAACAATGGATAACAATATAATATATATGTAGAATGACATATGCTATATTGTTGAATAGTTGCCTAACAACATATATATACCAAATAGGAAAGTTTCTAAAAAAAATTGAAGAAATTAGTGGTTGAAGCCATACATTTTCCAGTTACAACGAGTGTCACGTGGTCTCATCAGCCGTGAGAGGGTTAACTATTTCTTCTAAAGCAAGAGGTACTACGTTCATTTTTTTGTGCAGTTTGTAGTAATATGTGCATTTATTTTCCCATCATGATGTGTAGAACATTTAGTTAGCATATTTGGTTGAGATTTGGAAAAAATATACAGGGTGATGCAAAATTCAGCTTTGTAGTACAGAAAGTATAAATTGGTTTTCAAAATGTGAAGAAATTGCATATATTAACGAAAAAATGCCCCGTATGTACTTCTGAATGGCACAGTAACATATTCCTCTTTTATCATTCGTTAACCACAGTATGGTGTGTCAAAGCCACATATAATGGAATCGAATCTGTTTTATTTTGAAAAAACTAAAAAAAAGAAACAAACGTTATAAGAGAAATTTCAACGTTTCTTCAAGGGCAAAGGAGACTTATCGCAAAAGGACAAAATGGAGGGATTTCCTCTTCAATTTTAGCTTTATTTCGTCAAAATATGTAAATAACTTTGGGAGATATGGCGAATAGTATGTAGTATATAGTAACAATGATTAACAAAATAATATATATGTAGAATGACATATGCTATATTGTTGAATAGTTGCCTCACAACATATACATACCAAATAGGAAAGTTTTTTAAAAAAATGAAGAAATTACTGGTTGAAACCATACATTTTCCACTTACAACGAGTGTCACGTGGTCTCATCAGCCGTGAGAGGGTTAACTATTTCTTCTAAAGCAACAGGTACTACGTTCATTTTTTAGTGCAGTTTGTAGTAATTTGTGCATTAGTTTCCCATGATGATGTGTAGAACATTTAGTTAGCATATTTGGTTGAGATTTGTAAGAAATATACAGGGTGATGCAAAATTCAGCTT